>NW_018408845.1:814388-911508 GCF_002113885.1 Mizuhopecten yessoensis | reverse complement strand
CATATAAAATTTGAGAAAGATCCCTCTGGTACTTCTTGAGAAATAGCGATAACAAACTTTCAATATCAAAATCCAAGATGGCTGCCTGTCGGCCATGTTGTTTATCCGATCAGTCTCAAAAATTGCCCTGCACAGCTAAGGACCAAGGGGAACCTACATATAAAATTTGAGAAAGATCCCTCTGGTACTTCTTGAGTAATAGCGATAACAAACTTTCAATATCAAAATCCAAGATGGCTGCCTGTCGGCCATGTTGTTAATCCGATCAGTCTCAAAAATTGCCATGCACAGCTAAGGACCAAGGGGAACCTACATATAAAATTTGAGAAAAAAACCTCTGGTACTTCTTGAGAAATACCGATAACAAAGAATTGTTTACGGACGGACCACGGACAACGGACGGACGACGGACCACGGACGCAGGGTGATTTGAATAGCCCACCATCAGATGATGGTGGGCTAAAAATCAGAACAAACAATTTTTAACAAATTTCTCCCTTCGGAAGTAGCCGTCATATGTTTCCTTGTGTCTACTTTGATTAAGTGTTCGAAGAAAGATAACTTGATACACTAAAAATAATCTCTACAGTGACCTGCAACAGGGACAGTATATACGTCCCTGCCTGCAAGAACAAAAGCTTCACTTGGAATTAAAAAAAAATCTTTGATTGTCAAATTAATTATCAAAAAAACTTTTTTTAAATTTCACATTTTTGAATGATTTTTCAAGATGTCAAATTGAACGAATTCATGTAATTTTATAAATTTATTTATTTTATTTATTTAGTTATAATATAGAATCTGTTATTATTTTTTTCTGCAGTTTTATATCGGTTTTGGTTGATGGTATGTTATTTCTCATTTTGTTCTGTTTAAAATTGGTTAAAATTGGAAGTTCATTGCATTACAAGGTTTACGTTTTATTGAAAACACTGTTTATCGACATAAGAATGTCTCCTTGGCTCTTCGGAAGTGGACAAAAATCGGCGAGGAGATGTGGCCTCATTTGCATACGACATTTTCGTACGTTTGTCAGACTACAAAAAAGACCGGTTCATGAATGATATATCATCGTTTTTTCAGGTATGGGTTCATTTTGAGCAAGATAAAAAGTGCATTAAGCAAAACTGCATATTTATGCGTGTTTTTTAATCGGTGATTATTTCTGATGTTTTCCGGACGAACTTCCGTTATTTTTTGAGTCAGTTTACAGACGATGGCAAAACGTCTAAAATATCCTTGTGTTGTGTCCAGCAGGTCACGTAGTTACTAGATATAGCTTGATAAAATGGCTGCGCGGAAATACATAACGCGCGGAAACTGGTGACTACAGTAGACGATATATGTCAAAATGTCCAAAGTCTGGTTGAGTTTACAAAAATAGCTTACAACAACAAGAAAACCATTGGACCATATCGCAAGACATTATGCCAAACAGTTGTATAAGTTGAATAATTCATACCTCAGATGTCGGCAACTTTTTTAAAACTTGACTTTCAGCAATGCAACAACAGTGAACCCGGAAATGAAAAGTATAAAAAATGTAATTGTCGTAAAATTAGAGGAAATATGCTATGATTATTTAAAGTTAACAAACCAGAACAGGGATGATATATAAACTCTGATAATTCGTCGTATCATCTTGTTTGTTTGAAATAATCATTCATGCATACAAAATTGTTTTGTTTACGACATAAAAAAAACGTGTATAGCATCTCTGAAATGTTTGTTTTAGGAGTGGTCTATTGAAAGCGTTCCATTGACATTGAATGCCTGTCAAGAAGGGGTTCAGAAAGAAAATCCTTGACGCAGAGAATAAGACAAAAAGCCCTACAAATGCATGCATAAGACATTTCATTTCTTCAATGCACATAAGGTGGGCAATTGATGTTTCGAACTGATGGTTGAACTGTCTTAGTAAATGAGGCAGAATGCGGAAAATGCTTCCTGGTATTGGCGTGCTCGGTACCACAACATCAATACGATCCTATGTTCCACTTTTGAAATCATGTGGGTTTCACGTTGCCGCATTGTGGGGTCGAACGAAGGAGGAAGCAGACGAGCTAGCCAAAGAATTGAACATACCATTCAGTACAAATAGGGTGGATGAAGTCCTGCTCAATAGAGACGTGGATGTTGTTGTTATAAGCTGCCCCCCTCACCTCCAATCACCTATTGCCGTAAAAGCCCTGGGGATAGGTAAGCACGTACTATGTGGGGCACCGGCAGGACCATGCCAGGTAGATGCTTTACGGATGGTTAACGCCTCAAGATATTACCCGCGATTAATGTCATTCATTGTTTTCGGATTGCGCTTCTTGCCAACAATTTGCAAGATGAAACAACTTATGGAAGACAGTTTCATTGGAGACATGACCATTTGCGAAGTCAACATACATTTTGAAGCTAGTCCAAAAGAAAAGTTTGATTGGATGTGTGATGAAATGATGGGAGGCGGGGTTCTTAATACAATAGGAAATAATATAATTGATGTCATTTCATATCTGACTGGTCAAAAAGCTACACAAGTTCATGGAATGTTGAAAACCTATACAAAACAAACCGAAAAAATCAAAGGTATCAGAGAAATAACTAGTGATGATTTCTGTTCCTTTCAAATGGAACTTGACAAAGGATCCTGTGCTACTGTTACCATCAACAGTCATATACCTGGTGTGTTCCTACAGGAAATACTCATGGTAGGAACGAAAGGTCGTCTGATTGCCAAGGGTGCAGACTTGTATGGTCAGAAGCATTCGGAAAAGAAAGAGAGACTTATACACTTTGATCCCATCAACTTCAAAGAGGAGGAGAGACATGGAGTTTCAGATAAAACTAGAGCAGAGATTGCCACACCATATTTAAAGGGAATCATTAGGATGATCGAAGCAGTAAAAGATGCTTTTGAGAAAGAAGAAGAACGACAGAGTTACTGTCAAGATCCAGTATTGCAGGCAGCAAATTTTGAAGACTCACTGTATGTTCAGACTGTTGTGGACGCCATAAGAAAATCAAATAAAACCAAAGAATGGATAAAGGTTACCATGATGAAAGAAGAGCCTGATCCTAATCCGTTTCTGTCCTCGTCAATCCGCAGCAGCACATACTCATTGCACTAAGCTTTCAGCAAAGATGCAGTTAATTAACTCACAGCACTAATGTGTTTTCAAGGAAAAATTGATAATGCATTGATAAATAAATGTAAAAAGAAATATTTTGTGATATATTTATTTAACAGGGATTAGGAAGAGTGGATTCTTGAGTCGTATGGGAAGAAAATTGAAATGACACATTATAATAAAGAAAATTTAATATTGATTGATAAGAACAAGCCCTGTAGTAAGATGAAAAGATAAAAAAGAATAATGTCCATAATATGTCTTAGCCTTCCTAAGGTAGCAGTGTACAGTAGCGTACGGTGGTTCCTAAGGTAGCAGTGTACGGTGGCCATGGGTGATATTTTTGTACAATGAATAACCTCTGTAATATTACATGTATCAAAAGTTAAAAAAATCAGCTCTAAAATTGGCATATACATGATGAATTGGACTACATGGGCTTCACATTTTTAAAAAAATATTTTAATTTGGCTTGAGACTACATTTTTGGCCAATTACGAATCTGTGTCTACACAACAAAAGCTAGCTTTTCATGTAGTCTATTTTTGTACTGAGCACATGTGTAAATATTGTGAAAAATCCAGTTTGCAACCTATGCTAAAACATGAGTATTTCTGTGACCGAGTAGGTGATATTTAATTAAGGCAGGTTTTAAGAAGACAATTACTACTTGCGTGGGTCAAATTTTGGGTTAAAAATCATGTTTTTTTGCATTTTTTTGCATTTTTTGATGTGGTAACAAAATCACTTTTCGAAAAAAAAATCATTCTTCTAAAAAAACTGTATTCAAAACGTAGTTTAGAAATACATATATATATATATGTAGGTGTGTTGTGCAGGTTGAATCCGCTATCCATGTTTATCCGAGACATGTCCTTTATTTTTAGGGTCAAACCATTTCTACTGTACTCTGCTACCTAATCACTTGATTTCTTCTGACTAACTATATATAAATGATTTGTTTTAACCCTTTCACCACTGAAGACCATAATTGACTCCTCCAGATCAATGCATGGTAGAGTCTACTAAAGTGACATAGGGATGAAAGGGTTAAGTAATCATTAAAAAGATGTACTGATTTGGTTGGTAAAAGATTGATTATCTCCTCTCTGAATAATGTTTTGTTAATTGTTTTATAACATCAGAATCTGGGAGATTTAGTGTTGACGGTTAGGACACATTTGGATGTTACTGTTTAGGATCAGTTATTGAATCTTCACTGATATCGCCAGAATTTTGTCTTCATTCTATGAAAACACAAATAATTATAGCCATGTATTTATTCATCAATATTTTTCCTCAATAGGAACATTTTTCTCACTGGTTAAGTTGCACAATGGTGTTTGAAAAAGATATTACAATTGCAAAGTTATACTTGTAGTAACTCCACTTTATCTCTTAAATGTTATATAACAATAATACTAATACAAGTTAATATAAACCACTTTTTTATCTCTTCAATTGAATTTCACAAATGTTTTTCAACACAAAATTTTATCAAGATATTTTTATAGCTGTTCAACCTTTTTTTGCAAAAGTCAATCATTAGCCACAGAAAATTAACAAAAAAATCACCAAAACAATGATATTGGTAATGGGTGATTACAATAGATAATACATACACTAGACTGTTGATTTTGTCATTTAAGAAAACATGTTACATTATTTTTTCTCTTATTTCTTGTATAAAGAGGCAAACTTGTATAAATTAATACATGTATGTTTTGGAGATCTGTTACATATAACTATATCTATAAATCCATGTTTTTTGGGGGGGGGTTTGCCATGAGTATTGACAACAACTTCCAGTACATGTATAAGGCAATTATATAATTACGGAACATCTATTTGTTAATTTTTCATAAATTCTTATCTTATGAATAAGAAGTTTGATGAACTATTGTTACATAAATGGCAAACAGAAAGCAAGGTATGTTATTAATGCTTGACTATAAGACTTAACAGCCTATGTGTCTGAAAAATAATCTGTGTAGGATGTGTACAGTGTCTGGCTGATAATCTGTGTATGACTAAAAGTCAGTCTTTGTGTATGACTGATAGTCTGTATGTATGGCTAATAGCCCATATGTATGACTGTTAGTCTGTATGTATGGCTAATAGTCCATATGTACAACTGATAGTCTGTATGTATGGCATATAGTCCATATGTATGACTGATAGTCTGTATGTATGGCTAATAGTTTATATGTATGATTGATAGTCTGTATGTATGGCTAATAGTCCATATGTATGACTGATAGTCTGTATGTATGGCTAATAGTTTATATGTATGACTGATAGTCTGTATGTATGGCTAATTGTCCATATGTATGACTGATAGTCTGTATGTATGACTGATAGTCTGTATGTATGGCTAATAGTCCATATGTATGACTAATAGTCTGTATGTATAGCATATAGTCTATGTGTATGACTCATAGTTCGTTACTAATAGTCTATATGTATGACTACAGTTTATGTGTACTTTATGTCTAAAAGTCCATGTACATGTGTGTGACTATAGTCTATGTATGTGACTATAGTCTTTGTGTTTGACTAATAGTATTTGGCTGCGACTATGGTTTTATGTGTATTACTATAGTCTGTATGTGTGACTATAGTAAATGTGTATGATTATATAGTCTATGTATGTGACTATAGTCTATGTGTTTGACTAATAGTTTATGTGTGTGACTGGTTTTATGTGTATTACCAAGTACTATAGTCTGTATGTTTGACTATAGTAAATGCGTATGACTATAGTCTATGTGTAGTATGTTTAATATACATGTATAATGATTAGTTACATATAGAACAAATTGTTACTGATCATGATTGTTGTTTATTTTTGTGAATTCATGACGACAAGTTAATGTTTGTTCAACAGCTGATTTAGACAGTTGATGTGCTGCATATGTTTGTGTGTTTGGTATTGTCTGACTATATCACCATTCCTAGACCGTTCTTTCTGTAGCTAGTAGCTATGTATAGTAGTGTGCTTACTCTGATGCTCCATGACATAACTAGTTTGTTCAAGTAAATATAGCCTGCCCTTCACAATTCACTCTCTCACTATATGCAGTGGAACTTAGCAAGGTATGATTAACTGCTTTCTGAGTGTTTTCATTGCATTGAAAAGTAATATTATTTACAAAGGAAAGGGGAGATAACCTTGCAGAAATGTCACACTAATGAGGGGTAAGGGTTTCTATTACCTTAATGCTTGCTACTTGCCACAAATGTCTTTACTCTGATCATGACCTGTCTTGTCTGCTGTAACACATGTCCAGTTTTCTGGAAAGCTGAAGTTTCACTACATGTCCAGATTAACAAGGTTTTATATAGACACTAAAGGGGTACTGTATCTTTAACACACATACTCTTGATTAATTTGATTATCTTTCTGTAATGTCCTACCACAGGAATGGTTGACCAACAAACCAATATCACTAATGTAAGATGAATTAATTCTTTCTAAGATTTGTTGCCTTATTGTAACAGAGCGCATGATTAATTAAATATGAATCACTACCTCCGCATGGGATCGAACCCGGGACCTCTGGCTTACTAGTCTTACGCTCAACCGATCGAGCTAAAGAGAAGTTCTCTATAGCCGAGCGATATATTGCGGCTAGTATTTACCAGGGTTACATACTCCCCCTTCCAGGAAAGAACTCGTCCTCGAGTTTTTCCAGGGGTAACAGCGATGCTTGTGGAGCAAGGCCGAGTATTTTTCCCGGGTCCCTACGTGGGCGCCAATGTAACAGAGCGCATGATTAATTAAATATGAATCACTACCTCCGCATGGGATCGAACCCGGGACCTCTGGCTTACTAGTCTTACGCTCAACCGATCGAGCTAAAGAGAAGTTCTCTATAGCCGAGCGATATATTGCGGCTAGTATTTACCAGGGTTACATTATTATTATTTTATTTTGAAAGAACAGCAACTTATGAATTTTCGAAAACTTCGTATTATTGTCATAATATTACATCTTTTGATATTGATTATAGTGATCTTCAAATATTCATACTTAAAAAAAGTATATGGTTGGATGGTATCAGATTTATTTTGATTTACATAATTAATTGGAAACAGTATTTTTTACAGTACAAAAATATTCTGTTTTTATGGTACATTTTATATAAAGTATACTCTGAGATGCCTAAACTGTGTTTCACAGACATCTCGGAGCATACTATAAAGCTCATTAGCCGAGTAAATTTTCGTTCACTGCATGAATAATTAGACATTTAAAACATACCGTTGTGTTCTTTACATCTATAGAATTCTGCAAACATTGGAAGAAATTACATCCATGACTAGATACAATATTACTGCTACTTTAATCTATAATATATATCATTACATGTATAATCATATTTTTGTTTTTTCACTTTGATTTTATTTGCATCCAACTTTAAAGAATGACTGATATTATTTTGTTTCACTTCATCAGGTTTAATTACACCAAAAAAATGAGATTCTTTATAAATTTTCCACGTTTACAACTAAAATGTACTAGAATATGATTGTCATGGACTATATTTGACACATTGAGTGTTTAAGATATTTCTCTACAAATGGATCTGAAATGTTATTTGTTATGATTATTTTGATGTCCTATTATGTAGCTGTTATTATATGTTGTACTAGAACACTTTGTGTACATATGTGTTACTCTTCTCGTTTAATTTACTGGTCTTTACTATAGAGGGAAAACCATACATGTACACATTGACTATGTGTAGTTATTTAGAACAATGAGTATTCAATTGCTGTCATGTGTGATAATTAATATCAAGTAATTTAGGTTGGTCAAAACAGGGGACATAACTCTAGCTATTGCTTAACACTATTGATTATTGTTTGAGGTCAATGTTTTCTTTTCCAACCTTGATAAAATCTATTAGACTTAATTTATGGACCATGCATCTTTCGTGTTATATAAAGAGGGTTGTTAACTATTTAAATTGATTCCCATATATTCTGCACAAACTTTGACGCTGTATAGAGTACTGTGTATTTACTCCACCCGCAGCTACATTCCTAAAAAGCAACTGTTATTTCTTCTTTGAGTGTTTGTTATTTTGTTTGTATGTCTGTTTAAAATATTGCCTTGTTGTGGCTGTAAATGATTGCATGTATATACACTACGTAACTTATATTCCTGGCAGTTGTACTTATTAGCATGGAATCTAAGCTCAATGATAATAACCAAATGTATTACTTGACATGTAGTTAGCTTTGTGTTGTGATGTATGAAAGTACATTGTAAGTCAACATGCAATTGACTGGTTTGTTTAGAGCTATCTGTGTCAGCAGTAAAATTTTGATTTATCAACTACTATAACTGTAATGGTACAGGTTGGAAAGTTTGAGATATTGATAATTGAAAACTTTTAAGGAAGCAATTTTTATAATTTCAGCCTTGATTAAAAAAATGATAAATTTGTCGTGATAACATATATATTAAAACTACACATATGCAGAAAGAATCTGATTCCATTATCGTAATGTAGCATTTCTTCCTCAAATTACAGTCATCTTTTATTTACAAATGTTTATAGTGCAATAAAGTATAGATGTGTTAAGAAGTAATTCATTATATAAGAAATTAGAAATATTGATATATCCCGATGGATAGTCTAACACATTTAAATGGCGTAATTCAGAAGTAACATTAGAAACATTAGTAATATCCCACTGGATAAGTCATATCACATTTAGGTAAATTGTCTAATTCAGATTTTTCTCTGTCTTTCTTTTTTGCTTGAAATTTGACATGAACAATGTTCGGTGAATGTGAAAATATTTAAGCATGAGCCAAAGTTAACAGGTGATATGTATATCATGATATTTGTACTCAAAATGTTAAAAATAACAAATTTCAGATTCAGAATGTATGTTATCTGGAGATTAGATAAATGTGCATGCTTATCATATTACAGAATACAGTAATATGAAGTACAGCAGTTCAAAAAATCTGTAGACTGTTTCTGATTATACCTATCGAGGCTATCTTCTTCAATATCTCTTTCAAATTAGTCAATTCTAATTGATATCTTATAGAATATGTTCCATTACAATAAGTGGTGTTATGCTGGCAAATATTTTTTGTGGTTGTGGGATTTTCTGGAAACTAATACGGTCATTGTCATAGGCATATAATATGATATCTTTATTACAAGCTAGCGGATGTGTGGTGGTTTTTTTTACTTGACAGTTGTGGTTCAGTTTTCATTTGAATCGGGGGCAAACGTTTAAAATAATTTGCAAAGCATAGATATAGCACAATGTTAAATTGAAAGTAGATATCGGTGTTTAATTCTTTAAATGTTGTTGGCTTTCTGACACAGCATTATTGAGGTTTATGATATTGATTTTGATATGTTTAATGTCTCCTAAAAAATCTTCAAATTTGTCACAGATGTGATAAAGAGCGATAATGTGGACTTGGACAAATAGATGTACAAGTCGATATCTTAGATGCACCATGTTACCTACACCAAAACCATACCATCACATTTACTGTTGACATGATATCATATAGATAGATCAAACTTACATAGAACAAATGAAGATCTTAAAAAGGTGGGCGCCAACATCGCAATCTGGGGTCTCTGTTATCTGTTGAATTATTTTTTTATAAATCTGACAACATGATTTCCTTATAGTATTTACAATTTAACATGTAATTCTTATTTCATTAATACACCCCAATCCAAATGTAATGATGAAAACAACCACAAGTGTGCTTGGACCAAGGTCAAGTTTGACCATGGCCAAGGTTCAGACAGGACCAAGACAAAACTTTTGCTCTACAAATATTCCATGTTTTGCCATTTGTTCGTTAGTAAACTACGTGCCATTAGTCTTTGTACCACATTGTTGTCAGTATTATTTCTATTGTTGAACTTACCTATATAGAAACTGATGTTGAATATTAAAATGACTAAAACAATGATAGTTTTCTTCTTCTATTTCGTTTGTTTTTAGTTCACTTTCTCCAAAGGACCTGTGAGCTTATGCTATGGCACTGCATCTATCCATCCATTTTTGTCAACTTTTTCCTGAAAAAAACTACTCTTTCTGAACAGCTCAGTGGATTTTGTCCAAATTTTGTCAGGTGCATTGTCGGGCAAAGGAGACTTAAAGTTTTATCCAAATAAGGAAAAATAGTTAAATAAATGGCGAAATTTAACCAAACTTTGTCAAGAGAATCCTTGGCCAAAGGGACTTCAATGGATGGTACGGCTTCCCCATCCTCGATACTCCAGGAGTTGCGCTCACTTTCGATCCCTACACCCCTGGAATATGTCATAGCAAATTTGAAGGCACATGGCTAGCTATTTGATTGGTGTCCGGTAAAAACAACCTGACCAATCACTAGTCTGATACTTGTCCTTTGAAGATGACAGAGGAGCGACGCCAGTAAATTTTACAATTTCACGACCGCAAGATTCTTTTGATGTACATCAAAGGATCAAACTAGTCTTTTCGTTTTGTCCACAAGATGCTGCACACTAAGCCTTCGATTTGCTATGACATATTCCAGGGGTGCAGAGAGCGAAAGTGAGCGTAACCCCTGAATATCGAGGATGTGGCTGACCTTAGGGCATAGGAGCAGGATTCAGAAATAGAGTTATAGAGATGAGCAGTAAAGTTTTTTTCTGTATGAATCAGATTGGAGAGATTATATCCAAATTTGTGTAGAGTATCCTTTGACCAAGGGAATGAAAGGGTTGTAATCATTCTCTGAAACAAAAGATGTGTAGCCACCTGTTGTGGAATAGAGGAAATAGGACTAACTCTCCAAATCGATGGAGGGATCTTAACCAACTTTGATCTAGACCATCTTTGGGCCAAAGGGACTTGAATTTGTATAAAAAGAAAGTACAGCCCCTATTTGCGGAAGAGGGTGGGGCCCAATGGAAGAAATTTGACCATAATTCATCAACAGTTGAGGTTCCCATCCTATATCTAATAGACAAATACTTACATGCTACCAAAATTTACTCAGAGGTCTGACAGATTGGGATTTTTTTTTGTCATAACTTGAAATCACTCGATATCCCTGCTCTGGAAACGGAGTACACATATGTGACATTATGAGACAAAAGATTCTATGCTACAAGGATCGGTCCTTCTGTTGGTCTGTTCCCATCCAAGGGCACTAAGTTCCTAGAATAAAACATGGAAATCAATGTTTTTCTCACCCTATAATCACATACACTTGTTTGTCATCAAGAATGAATTTGGCCCAGCTCCTGGAAGCTTGGTTCCTGGATCATGGCATTGAAACAGTTGATATCACTATCCTATAACCATGTATGCAGTTTGTTGACAAGAAGAGAAGGACACAGTCATGCTAACAGGATTCGCCCTGGTTCTGGCTCTGTGTGAGGACTTAGTCCAAATGTTTTAACATACTGAAATGGTTAAGATCCCAACCCTATTACCATAAAAACACACACTGGAGATGAGGAGAACACTCATGACACTACAATTACTCAAGGGTCATGCCGCCCATCGGGCACTAAGTTCTTAGGTCTTAAACTGAAAGTAAATGAGGTCTTCATCCTATGGCTACACATACAGTTTGTGGTTATGAAGGAATAAATGTCCTCAAGCTACAAATATTTGCTCTTGGTGTCATCCCTGCCCATGGAGACTTAGTCCCTGGATCAGAACACGGAAACGGCCGAGATCCCTACATTATAAGATAACTATGCATACAGTTGCTGAGCATGAAGAGAAGGACTCAATCATGCTCTCGTGATTGGCTCTTGGGTCCGGCTCTACCTTGTGACTTAGTCCTGAAATTTAACATGGTTAATATTTTCGCCCTATAACCATATAAACACTTGCTGGACATGAATTGAAGGATGCAGCGATGCTAATAAAATTACACAAGGGTCCCTGCCGGCCACCAGCACTAACTTTTGAGGTCTCCATCCCATAACCACGTATTCAATTTCAGGTCATGAAGAGATAAATGCAATCATGCTTCAATGATTGACTCTTGGATTAACCCCTGTATCTTGATCAGAATATAGAAAGGGTTGCATCATGGATCCAAGGAATCGAATGCTATATAAAGGAATGATGTTGCTGGGAAATAGGGCCAAAACTGGGAAACATTTGCAGAATTATATTTAAAGATAATATTTTGCGATGTGATTGCTTTGAAATCCAGTTGAGCGATACGGGCATATAGGCCCAGTGTATGTACTTCATGAGAGAATTATTTAGAATATAATATACCACAATGTGAAAACACAACGACAACCCGCAGACTCGAATTAAAGCCAATACGAAAACAGAGCAAATCACGAATCCCCACAAAACACCCGAGGTTAAAAACAGGTTAAACGGTAAGCGTAGTCGTAATGTTTTAGGATTAAACTACGAACTGATTTCAACCAAATATAATGTTCAGAGTGGTTATTGATTGTCGGGGTATACACTTTGACTATTGATATCTAGATGACCTAGTATACTTTTCGTTTTCACCGGATTTGTTTCATTCCCAATATATAATGACAATGAAATAATTGGCCAAGTTTGAAGTGCAATATTTAATTGTTTTGTAACAATGAGTATGGAAAAGTATTTAAAGACCAACTTCTGTAAATGCAGATTTGCAAAAACATCCAAAGCTGTTGCACTGACTAAATGTTGACCTGCGTTTATCTACGTGGCTGAAATTGAGTCTTTGCGTATTGCAGAGTTATCTTCTCTTGGGAGCAGGTATTGATTGTCACGTCACTTGTTTGTGAGAGTAACGTCATCAATTTTTGAGAAAACGACGTAATTTTCTCACACAAACCAATGACGTAACAATCAACACCTGCTCCCAAGAGAAGATAACTCTGCAATACGCAAAGACGGAATTGATTATTGTCAAGATGGAGATGTTGCCTTTTGTTAAAATGATTCAAGAACAATCTTAAGTCAAACACGCTTAAACGTGGTGTATAAATATTAACAGTAAGTGCAGCAGCTCAAAACAACAACAACGAACGAAAACGTTTGAAATGCTGATTTTTCAAACTTGATGTTTACCAATCTGTCTAATTCCTACGACCACATACTGATCCAAACAACCTAAAGATAATGCATCCATGGACAATTATAAAGATGTTAAATAAACAGTGTTTCCACAAATGTGAAACCATATCAGGATTTATATTACCATCCAAATTTATTGTTATTGGTGAGGTTGGGTTGGGGTTGGGGTTGGGGGGGTTCAAGAATTACAATTTCTTTTCATTTATCGTACCAGCATGTTGATTTTTAAAATCAGAATTTTAAAAATGACTACCGGGGTAAGGTCACTCATCAAATAATCAATATACTTGTCAATTAACTCAATGAAAATGTGGTCACCGAATAAAACAAACTATCTTAACAAAAGATAACCGCCTTTAACACAGGACACGAAAAGTGCTGCAATTTGGGTCATTACTTAGAATGCAAAAGAAAAAGGTGTATACTGGAAATGTACAAAAAGTTCCTCACTAGACTTTGAAAAATGCATTGAATATATATGCATGTCACAGCTGCCTGCGTTTTATAGGTAAAGAAATAAAAAGAATCGAAAACCTCGAAGATTCAATATATATTATTCTGTAATGAACCTCAAGGATATGATTAGTATGTGTTTATTTGCCTATGAAACCCAGGCAACTATGACAAACTGGAGACAGTTATCATGTATTCTCTTCTCTATAAGGCTGTGCCTCAGTTTTGTTAATGATAAGTAGTATGCTTATTCATTCATTTTTCCTTTTCTAGATATATGGCAGTACCAATACGCAGTAAAAGAAAACTCCCTTTTTCGGAAACTTGGACCTAAAAAGGTGCTTTAATTTTGTTCTGCAAAGTCTGTATAAACCATGGTATAAGGAATGGTCATTTAATCACACAAATATTACTAACTTTGTACCAAGGAGTTTATATAATGCCTATCAAAGTATGCAGTGTCACTAAGTGTAAATATACTTAAGTGTTGTGAAGTATTTTTCACACGTTAACTTATAATACCGGAGGATAATTCTCTACAAATATACTTCATTACGAGCGTAGTGAGCGAAACCAAAACGACCGTGGTATCCGAACATTTAGAACAAACGACGAGAGAGAACAATACCTATATCACAGAGCAAGGAGAAGCGGTGACAGCCGTGAGCTGAGGAACGTGTGCACGAATCGATCGGTCCCTTCCCTGTAACAAATTGTCTCCTGTAGTAGTATCCTTAGTCAGGTTTTTAGGGGAAGGGGTCAATCGATCGGTCCCTTCCCTATATAAATTAACTGTCTTCTGTTGTGGTATACTCACTTAGGATAATTATTTCTTCGCGAACATTTCATTGACGAGTGCAGTGAACGAAAAAGAATCGGCTGTGATAATCCGAACGTTCATACAATCGATTAAAAAGAAAATAAAGGGGCAGGCAGGTTGATGAAGACAGTGAACAAGTTTTATGGTCGCCATCACAATCTCATTGGGAAATATGCCTCCGATTATATAATCACTACCCGAATTATCGGTGCGAGGACGTGACATTACTCAGATTTGACCTAGATATACATAGCGGATGTTGTTGATGAAGAAGACGACACTTACCCTTCTGGAACGTATGGTCTTATTCTCCTTGTACTTTTTCAAGGCTCTCCATGTTACGTTTTTCTTTGTTCCTATTTTGTTCCTGTTCTATCGATTTTGAGCTCTAATTATGGTTACATTGACCCTTTGGTATTCTCGTGTTACTTTTTGTGATCTTTTAGTTAGTTATGTAATAAGAAATGAACGATACATTGAATTGTGTGGTTACGTTTAAGACTGAGCATTGATGATACCCGTTCGGTGGAATAGGTGCAGTAGTGCATGTGAAGTTTGGGGCAATTACTATTTTAATTTAAGTTATATATATCAAAAGTAACTTGTGTATTAAATGTTTCGTGTCTATAGATTAGTAGATTCGGAACGCTACGTAATGTTGTAATAAGAAATGATTTTTATCAAATTAAATGTGGAAATTAGAGACAATTACATAAAAAAGCGAAACAGAAGTATGTGTACATGTCTTTTTCTTTAGTAGTTTTATATCTAATGATATATACTCATGTCCATACATTCGTGTGAATGATTAACGAAAGAATGATATAAAAAGATTTAAGAAAGTAATTGAAGGAAAGATGAAGGATCGAATGATTGTAAAAAGTAAGTATGAAAGATATCCCTCCTGGGGATATCGTTATACAGGAAATTTAATCCAGAGCCCCATCCCTGAAAGGGTTCACAAAAGGAAAAATAACAGTTTTACTAGGAAATGTATCATTAGAATATTAACACTCATACAAGGTATGTAAAATATTTGATAACATTTCATGGGAATATACACTATACACATTAAATATGTATTTTATAACGATAAAAGGAATTAATTGAAAGACTAAACGAATTAATCATTATTATAATCATTTGAAGTGACAAAAATGATACAGTATTCTTTGTTTCTGATGATAACACCTTGCCAATACAATCAGATCACTGCTCTAAGGAGTTGAAAATTCTATTTTAATGTTTAATTATTTTAAAAGTATGCATATTCTTATGAGAATTGCTAAACATTATGCGCTAGATAAATACTTATTATATACACTAATTAGTTTTTTTTAAACATTCCTGTCTTAGAGATAGATGATATGTCTGTTGTTCGATTAATAAAATATGTTAAAATCAAACCATGATTCATAGCAATGATCAATATTCTTACATTTAAACCACAGTAATCTATATACTTGTAAATTGTCAAAGTAATATTATGTTTTAAACTTGGTTATTTCAGAAACGGGAGGATTTTTACCGTCCATTTCATAGGCACTTTAGTTATACGTTTTTCTTCAGTTCCTCGATCACATATAGGGACGCATTACCGATGGAGAAACGTTACAAATAAGTAAACCGTCTCTATAATATTACATCACAGATCTTCCGTTTCACAGTGTTATATATCGATTGCCTCCCCTAGTCAACATGTTTTGCAAAAGAAAACCAGCGAAAATAAGCATGCATGTATATATATATTTTCAACACACAAGGACAAAATCAGAACTCAAAATCGATGCACCAATCAAAACAAAAACCGTTGAGACACCAAAACAAAAGAAAACACAACAACATGAATTGAGGAGACATCAAAACAGAACAACACACGAGCTGAGGAAACACCAAAATAAATGGACAGAAACACGAAAACCGAAGAGACACCAAGACAAGAGGAGCTGGAGACACACAAAAACAACAGGAAAGGCAACAACATGAACCGAGGAGACACCAAAACAAAAGGACAAACAACAACAGGAAGTGAGAGATAGACTGCGGAGGCACTTAGACAAAGGAAATGGAACAATAGGAACTGAGGAGACACCAAAACAAAAAGGTAAGACAACAACAGGAACTGAGGAGGTACCAGAACAAAAAGGTAAGACAACAACAGGAACCGAGGAGACACCAAAACAAAAAGACAAACAACAACAGGAACTGAGGAGGTACCAGAACAAAAAGGTAAGACTACAACAGGAACTGAGGAGATACCAGAACAAAAAAGTAAGACAACAACAGGAACTGAGGAGATACCAGGACAAAAAAGTAAGACAACAACAGGACATGTGGAGTCAATAAAACAAGCAAAGCAAGCAAAGGAACGCAGGGGACACCAAAACAAAACAAAAAGAGAAAGAAAACAACAAAAACTGAGGAGAAACCAGAGCAAAAGACCTCATAAAACCCATATTTAAAGAAAAAAGGAATATGTCCTTGGTTTCACTTAAAAATAATCGATATCTCAGACTGTTTATAGATACATTTAGTTTACTATTGTAAGTTTTAACAGTTGCTAGTTACTTTTTACTTCGTAAATGCTACATAAATCATTTTGATAACATGAAATAACTTTGCAAATTTTAAAATCTCCGAGTCTGACATCGAAATTAAGACAAAATATAAGTTAGAGATAACATATACATGAACCACATCTTAATTGATCTATATCAAATTATCATTTGAAAATTGAAATTATAATTCTGTCTTAAGCGTTTCATTGCATTTGAGATTCAACGTTTCACATTTTATTTTAAATGCATACTGAGACGGGAAGCTTAAATGACGTTTTTTTTAGACAAACGAGAATTAAGTGCAGGTATTCTTTTTATAGAAAGAAGGTAATATTTCCACAAGTCAGGAAAAATGCGGAAACTGTCAACTATTTATAAAATAATTATTAGGTTTTGTGTAACTAATTAGTGACCGATAATTATGTTATAAATCACAAATCAGTGTTCTAACGTATGACGATTGTTTCTTTAGATAATTCAAAAGTCCCAATTATGACAAAACAAGCAATAGAGGGAATGAAGCCGATTTCCGCATAGTGCAATCTTTATTTTGGATCGTGAATTCATTCCATGCTCTATATATATATCCTGTATTTTTTGTCATCTACAACTGAAGTATTGATTTTATTTCTTGTCAAAACGTTTATTTAAGATTATTTTTTACTAATACTGTTATGTCAGTGCCTTAATTATCAATTATCTTAATTAGATTTCCAGCAAAAAACTACCATTTTAATCGGTCAATTTATTGCAATAAAAATATGAATATTTTGTTGTAAAACTGTGAGTCTATTTCATTTCCGAACGGCTGTTTTTATTTATCGTATACTGATATTGATTCGTGCTGAATTTGATTTACATTTTTTAATGCTTCTAATGTTTTCCCATAATACATAAATAAACAAAAAACAATAGTATATAGATATACACATTCTCAATTTCATATACGTTTACATAATTATCTACACTATTAGCAGTGGATTCGTGGTAACTTTATAAATAGATGTATCACAAACATAGACTAGACCTTAAAACATGTAGTGCATTGTCTCAACTACATGTATTTTCAAAAGGGAAGACAGTACTGACAATCAATAATTTTCGATGTGTTGATAAAAAGGCAGAGTAGATGTTCTACTTATGTAACAAAATAGTGTAAAAATATTATTTCAGTTTCAACACATCTTCAAAATCAAAGAGACTCGCTCTAGATACACGGAAGATATGTATCGAGAGCGAAATCTTCAGCTTTCGAAGATGTGTCAGCATTGTACAGTCAGTGTTTCGAATGTTTATATAATGTTTCCTGTATGATTTCTGTCTAAAAATGGCACACAGTATTACTCCATAGCAAACTGCATATAATACCATTGTCAAATTAGTAAAGGGTTAGGGTTTTGTCATATAACTGCAGGGGATATATCATGTGTGGTACGTCCACGTCTAAAAATAGACTATTATTCCTTTTGAAGATGACATGTTTTTTATGGTATCAAAGTAACATTCAATACCAAAATAGCTTATTAATTGAGATATTCCGGTAACGAACTTTCGGATTGTGTGGTGTTATTGTCAGTATGCCATGGACTTAATTTTGTCAATACAATGGGATTTCTATTCATTTTCCACATGTAGGGTTATTTACGGTGTGAAAGTATCATTGGGATGGATTTAATGGTCATTGTATAAAATCTGGTAATAGTGTCAAAATATACTTTTTTTCTCTTTCCTCAGTCATCAACACATAAGGGTGTTTGATACATTGTAAACACATATTTGATTGATTCTATTTTCAACGCATTGTATTTACTTCAATATCAGCATATTATTGTTTCTTATTTTATTGTCAACACATTGTTTAAATGTCACTATATCATGAGGTTTTTTTTGTTATTTTATTATTGAGCTCTTTGTCAAAATATCGCTGGTTTGATTTTATTATTTATTTGTTCATGAGTGTTTTTATTGTCGTTGCATCGTTGGATTTGAGTTTTTCGTTAACATAAGCATTCCATTATCAAGCTATCTGTGGGTTTATTATTTCCTTGAAAACATATAACTGTGTTCTATACAACACTGTCAACACGTTGGGGGTATCATTGCGTTTCATATTCCATTGCTTACATGTTGTTGTACTTTTGTATTTTATACTCAACTTATTGGGTCTTATTTCATTGTCAACACAGCATTTCGTATTCTGTGTCGTCATAATTGTGGGTTATATATTTCATTTTCGTTGTCACAATATCATCAGATTTTTTATTTCATTGTAGATCTATCATTTGGGTTTCATATAAGTGTCAACATAATATTAAAATTTCTATTTCATGGACAACATGCCATTTTTTCTATCTCCCTGCCAGCTTCTCATTGGATTGTACAGTCAGTATATCACAAGTTAAATTTTATTGTAAACATGACATGGACTTTGTTTCAATTGTCAACATATTAATGCTTTTCTATTTCATACTCAACCTATCATTAGTTTGATTTCATTGTCAACACATCATTGGGCTTGAGGTTATTGTCAATAAATAACTGGGTTTAATTCCATTGTCAACGTATCATTAGGCTTGACATATTTGTCTGCATATGATCGGGGTTGTTTTCATTGTCAACACATCATCGGGTTGAGGTTATTGTAAACGTATCATTAGACTTGGTGTATATGGCAACTTCTCATGTGGTTTGATACCATTGTCAAAATATCATTAGGATTCTTTTAATTGTCAACTTACCATTGGGTTCGATTTCATTGTCAACACATCATTGGGCTTGAGGTTATTGTCAATAAATAACTGGGTTTAATTCCATTGTCAACATATCATTACGTTTTATATAATTGCCTACATATCATTGGGTTTAATTTCATTGTAAGCATATCATAAGGATTTATTTTATTGTCAACATAGCATTGGGTTTGATTTCTTTGTCGATATATCATAGGATTGGAACATTTCGTTGTCAACACTTCATTTCATAGGGTTTCACATTTCATTGACCACGTATTATTGGGTTAGATTTCACTGTCAACAAATTAATGGGTTTGACGTATCACTGGGTTTAGTTATATTGTCAACATTTCGTTAGGTTTTATATAACTGTCAACATATCATTTCAATTTCTTTTCAATTTTATTGTCAACATAATTATCATAGAGTTAGTGTTTATTGCCAACATACTATTGGGTTTGACATACTTGTGAACATATCATTTGGTTTAATTTCATTGTCAGAATATCATTGGGTTTAGTTTAATTGACAATATATCATAGGGTTAGACTTTTTCGTTGTGAACACTTTTTCATTGTGTTTAACGTTTCATTGACCAAGTATTGTTAGGTTTGATTTCATTACCAACATGATATTGGGTTTGATTTCATTGTCAACATAATATTGGTTGGGTTTGTTTTCATTGCCAACATAATATTGGTTGGGTTTGTTTTCATTGCCAACATAATATTGGGCTTGTTTTCATAGTCAATTTAATAATGGGTTTGTTTTCATCATCAATATAATATTGGGTTTGTTTTCATAGCCAACATAATATTGGGTTTGTTTTCATTGCCAACGTCATATTGGGTTTGTTTTCATAGTCAACATAACATTTGGTTTGTTTTCATAGTCAACATAATATTAGATTTGTTTTCATTGTCATCATAACATTGGGTTTGTTTTCATTGTCAACATAATGTTGGGTTTGTTTTCATTGTCAACATAATGTTGGGTTTGTTTTCATAGTCAACATAATATTGTGTTTGTTTTCATAGTCAACATAATAAAAGGTTTCTTTTCATTGTCAACATAATATTGGGTTTATTTTCATTGTCAACATAATATAAGGTTTGTTTTCATTGTCAACATAATCATGGGTTTGTTTTTCATTGTCAACATAATATAAGGTTTGTTTTCATTGTCGACATAATAATGGGTTTGTTTTCATTGTCAACATAATATTACGTTTGTTTTTATTGTCAACATAAAATTGAGTTTGTTTTCATTGTAAACATAATAATGGGTTTGTTTTCATTGTCAGCATAAAATTTGGTTTGTTTTTATTGTCAACATAAAAGTGGGTTTGTTTTCATTGTCAACATAATGTTGGGTTTGTTTTCATAGTCAACATAATATTAGATTTGTTTTCATTGTCAACATAAAATTGAGTTTGTTTTCATTGTCAACATAATATTGTGTTTGTTTTCATAGTCAACATAATAATAGGGTTTTTTTCATTGTCAACATAATATTGGGTTTATTTTCATTGTCAACATAATATAAGGTTTGTTTTCATTGTCAACATTATATAAGGTTTGTTTTCATTGTCAACATAAAATTGTTTTTTTTTTTCATTGTCAACATAAAAATGGGTTTGTTTTCATTGTCAACATAATATTAGGTTTGTTTTCATTGTCAACATGATATTAGGTTTGTTTTCATTGTCAACATAATATTAAGTTTGTTTTCATTGTCAACATAATAAAGGGTTTGTTTTCATTGGTAGCATAAGATTACATTTGTTTTCACTGTCAACATAATAAAGAATTTGTTTTCATTGTCAACATAATAATGGGTTTGTTTTCATAGTCAACATAATATTTGGTTTATTTTCATTGTCAACATAATAAAGGGTTTGTTTTCATTGGTAGCATAAGATTACATTTGTTTTCACTGTCAACATAATAAAGAATTTGTTTTCATTGTCAACATAATAATGGGTTTGTTTTCATTGTCAACATAATGTTGGGTTTGTTTTCATTGTCAACATAATAAAGGGTTTGTTTTCATTGTGAACATAATAATGGGTTTGTTTTCATTGTCAACATAATAATGGGTTTGTTTTCATTGTCAACATAATATTATGTTTGTTTTCATTGTCAACATTGGGTTATACTTCATTGTAAATCAAATTGCTTTAATAATTTATCAACCTGTATACGACTGACATTTGACTAAATTTCCTCGTGACAATTAAGATATTTGCCAGTTTTTTTCACCCCTTTTTTTTAACTCGAAAATTATTAGTGAATGACATATTGAGTTGTAAATTATTGTCATTGTCACAATTTCATGGGTTGTTTTCAGAGTTGACGTTATCATTACAACTAGTTCCGGTGTCTTCCTTCTGGTTCTCCCTGTCATCATTGATACCAGTACATATACGACGTGATGTCAGCAAATGGAACGTCGGCTATCTGACGGTACCGCTCGTGACAACCTCGCGTAACCCTTCTAATGTGTTAAACGATGTGACGGTAGTCAGCTGAGGTGGAGAATTTAGAGATGCGAGACCCCTGGCCTGATAACGCTGTATCTATGGTACGAATGTGTGGTCTTACTGTATCGATTGAGCCGCTGAGCCAACCATTGTCTCGACAAGGGGTTATATACAAGCATGTCCTTGAGTACACGTAACGGTACACAAAAGTAGGTCACTTACACAGGAATTGGTACCAGGGGACCTCCATTAGACCACATTCTCGGCAGCTGGATAAAATGCTCACTACATTTGTAATGTAAGCATTATGTCCCTGTGTATGTCTCTATATATAAGGTTATACCATCTGCATCCCTGGTGCGGTGATTAGATGCATACATTTACATGTATATTACATGTACATGCATTATACGTAATATTAACATGATGACGTCATTCGTATGACGTAACCTTATTTACGGTAACGTGTGCTTATCCATATGATAACGAACGTTACTACTTACATTAGACTTATGTGCTGTATTTCGTCCACATATATCTAAAAGTCCCAATCCAAGCTTTTGAAATTATTCCAGCCATCAAGGTCCATCTACATTCTCCATCTGACAGTAATTAGAACTTCACTATCATTTTCTTCCTTTCATTCAAAGTGTTCACACCGATAACAAGTATGTCTGTAGAAATGTCAGTCGAAAGATAATAATAATAAACTATTATCAGATCAGATAAGATCAGAGACTTTTTTGTAACAATCTACGTGATTAAAAAAAGCAAACTACGTAATTGCCGAGTCATCAAAATAGATGTATTAACAGTAAATTATGTTGATAATCGAATTCAATCAACTTCAGCTGATTACACATCTTAAAATTTGAAACAGTATTACACAATAGTAATGTCCACTCAAAAACAGTAATTGGTTTAACCACGGAATTAGAATCTAAGTCCGTGGTTTAACGATATTTGATTTATTCCTATCGGTATTAAATTATATAGATCCGTTACACAATCTTAGACAACCCTGTTAGATCGTTACTGGTGCCGTCATGCACTTTAAAATAAAACTGATTTATTTAAAAATCATATGAACCCAGAATATTTTTTAATGTAATAGAAGGCGATTCAAGTAGTTGATTCATTGTATTTACCCTATCATATAGTACTTTGTAACGATTGGCCACGTACGTAAAAACAAACTAAATAAGATAGCATTCGAATTGAAATGACTGATTGACAGCCGTGATGTTATCCAATATGACTTACTGTGTATCTTCTACACCACAAGTAAAAACTTCTGACATAATTCAGAAGTTATTTTTTTTTTAATTAGCCATGTGTAATTGACCTAACGACCTTTCTAAAACTAACGTGATCACGTGTAATTAATTGCCTGTGTTATTGTTTCAACTGTGAGGTATGCGTGTATTTGTATACACATGTTTTAATTAATATTGTACAAGTATATTGTGTATATTTACCAACCATATAATACATATAGCCTCCTCACATTGTGACATCATCATACCATTTCTATTTATGTAGATAAAACAAAAACAGCATTTCTTTCGTTACTAGAAAAACGTAATGGACAAAAAAATGGTAAAGTTTTTTCTATTTCCAAACCGGATCACTCCCCAGGGGAATGAACTAGTCGTAGATATACATTTTGAATGGGGTGCTTTCTTTTGTCATGTCACGAAGTACATGTTTTACAGTGCATTAATACATCGACATTAAAACACGAAGCCAGAGTGCCCAAGATTGAATTTATCGTTCGTGGAGACGAGAATATATAACATGTCTTGCCGTACATTTTTTTTAACCTGTAATTAATTTTCAACAGAGACACATTTAATTGCCTTTATGATTCAAACAGCGATAACTGCTTACATGTGATACTACTTCTTTAAGTTGCATTCTGTTTGGAAATATTCTTGGACAGTACAGTATATATCCTTTATAGTAATGTAAAAGCTCCCGTGTTGTAATTAAGCCCCGATTTCTTAAAAGAAAATCAAATTACATGTATCGTGAAAACTTTCAATTTCAGTTTCAGCTTTTTTCAGCAGAGATTTAAAGTCAATAACAACGTTTTAAGATTAGCACGATTTAATTCAGCAATCCGAACATGGGACGATTTTGTTATCCGACAGACGACTTAATTAATCATATATGCCGGCATAGATATTTTGATATACATTGCAATTAGTTTTTGTTTGTAATTGGGTTTACATGTGCATTAAATTAAAACTGACCAAAATAAATTTCAAAATCAAAAATGGGAACTTCAGTACCAGGACCGGGGGTTTAATTTTTTAACGCATTTCGGCATAATTAGTACATTTAATTAAATATCTTCCCGTCAGATATCATTCTCCGATCGGTGCATCAGTACTTAAATGAAGACAATACGTTCTCTATTATCGTATGGATATGATCTGCAATGACGATCTGATTAAGTGTCATATTTAGGACTAAGGCCGTTATTCTTGTCATGACCTCGTTTAGGACTCGAAACCATTGGTTTTACGAGTGTTCACACGCTGTGCATAGACAAAGAGTGGACAGTGGAGTGCCCCAAGCTATGTCCAGCTATCGAAACTACTCACGCAGAACTTGGTCAGCCCCGAACCATGGACACGGGTCCAGTAATGGACAGCATTCCTATTACATAACACATGCCCGACAGACCCCCGCCCCTAATTTGTGATGTACGGAAAATTTTGCCTTACGTTGCATGGATTTCACAAACTTCGAATATTAATAGTATGGTCTATGGGTTGCATTTAAAAGAAAAGCAGATTAAAAAAGCACCATAGATCTGACCAAGGAGTATACTTTTGTGAGTAGCACTAACTGTGCGGGTCATTATGTAATTTCGGAAGTGACCACATGAATGAAAATGATAACAGGTGTGTCGTGTGTTTTGATTGGCCAATGGAAATGAATGACAGCGTGGCAAAGTAGGTTAGGAACGCCTACTTATGATATTGGAAGATGGCGCCGTACAGAGGAAACGAGGACAACATTGCTCGTTTTGAGACGAGGTGCGTCTGTGCTTCGAATTACACACCCAAGTCGTGATTGATACGTAAGTTTACAACATTTTATATGACTTTCATTCACACTGACCTCCCAAAACTGTGTAGAGACAACAGAAGTTGACTATGACCTACTCTTAGCCGGAGAGCTCCGTGGTTGGCAGGTTACCAACCTCGATCCCTTTCGAATGGTGCGCTGATACTCTCGGTTACGTACGCTAGAGACACGCAATGTAAGGATCAACTTTTTATGTTCGATTTAACCAATCTACCTCATGCTCTACCTCGCCGATGGCCGCATATGCCGACTCGATTGGGGAGCAGTTGGGTTGCCCTCTCTGCCACAACCGATTTGACGATCCTCGAATTTTGCCATGTCTCCATTCCTTCTGCAAGCGATGCCTTGAACAGGTTACACGGGACCAGGGTCCCTCCCCGTCTCAGCCAGGACAGGAGTTTTCGGGACCCCTAGAATGTCCAACTTGTCACCAAGCCGTCCCCCTGAACTCTGGGGGGATCGAAAGCTTGCCTTCCAACTTATTCGTGTCGAACATTTTTGATGTTATGGTATCAACACAACATGATATAGAAGACTCATCTGTAGATTTGGAACGACAACGACCCATAACAGGTGCGAAGTGGTGTAACTCGTGTGACGAGGGAAGCAAAGCTACGTGTGTATGTAAGAACTGCAGTGAGTACCTATGTGATAACTGTGTACGGGCACATCAAAGAGTTAGGCTCACTAAAGATCACTTCATTGAACGATTTTCTATGTTAAATCTACAATCAAGCAGCATTTTACATCTAGGAACAACATGTCAACCTCGACTGAGCTCACCATCAATGCAACAACAACAGCAACAGGAATATCAACAACAACAAAAACAACATCAGCAACAAGCGGTAGCTCTCCCTGAATGTCAAGACAGTTACTGTACACGGCACGAGCACGGACTATTACGTTTATACTGTGATACCTGTTCAAGGGCAATATGTGGTGATTGTACCATGAATGAGCATGTTGGACATAATTTCATATATCTTCAAGATGCAATTGATAATTCCAAAACTATAACATTGAAACTTCTCGCAGATGCCAAAGCAGGGATCAAAGCTCTTGAGGAAAGTATTGAGCTCACTCAGGGAATGGCTGAGCGTGTGGAAGTTAGAACTCAGGCAGTAACGACGGAAGTGAGAACTATCATTCGCAGACACATGGCAGCGCTGGAGGAGAGAGAACGTGATTTATTGCGACGTGTAGAAAAAATTCGTCAGGTCAAAGGAAAATCACTTCATTTACAAGTTGATGATCTTAAACAGGGACTTTCTTCACTTATGCAAACAGTCAACGAAGTTGAAAAACTTCTTAATACGGGTACACAGATTGATATACTCAAAACCAAAGACCAAATGGTTGCAGAAATGCAAAATGTTAGAAAATTGCGTGGACACTTACAACCACATGAAGATGATTGTATCATGTTTACACCTCCAGATTTGGCTCTGTATAACGCTATCGGCAAGATGGGTATCATCAGTAGTAGTGCATATGCACCAAATTGCATCGCTACTGGTGACGGGCTCAAGAAAGCTTTAAAAGGAAAAATGTCACTTTTCATGATCCACACTAAAGATCATCATGGGGAGCCTCGCGTAATCGGTGGGGATCCAGTGGAATGCATCATTCATAATTCAGAGGGCGCTTTCTACCGAGCAGAAGTCATAGATCGACAAAATGGCACTTATGCAGTCACATATCGTCCACAATTAGAGGGACAGCATATCATATCAGTGACAATATATGGCAAACATATAGCAGAGAGCCCATTCACCGTCAATATACGCAGTGGGCGTAACTACGCAACAATCGGACCAATGTTGTTTCAGTTTGGAGGGGAGGGAGAGGTAGAAGGAAAGCTGTGTCGACCTTGGGGGGTTTGTTGTGACCGTGACGGAAATGTTGTTATAGCAGACCGAAGCAACAACCGTATCCAAGTATTCAACGCTGATGGCACATTTCGTCACAGGTTTGGAACCTCTGGAACACGAAACGGACAGTTTGATCGCCCAGCAGGAGTCGCATGTGATAATCAAGGGCGGATAATCGTTGCAGACAAAGACAACCATAGAGTGCAGATTTTCACAATCGACGGGACATTTCTGTTGAAGTTTGGTGAAAAAGGGAATAAGAATGGCCAGTTCAATTACCCTTGGGATGTAGCCGTCAATAGTGAAGGCAAGATTCTGGTGTCTGACACCAGGAATCATCGAGTTCAACTTTTCGCACCAGATGGACAGTTCGTGAACAAATACGGGTTTGAAGGATCGCTTTGGAAGCATTTTGATTCACCACGTGGTGTGTGTTTCAACAACGAGGGTCACATGGTGGTTACTGATTTCAACAACCACCGACTTTTGGTAATCCACCCAGACTTCCAAACGGCTCGGTTTTTAGGAACTGAGGGCAGTGCAAATGGTCAATTTCTGCGACCACAAGGCGTGGTTGTGGACCAAGAAGGGAACATCATTGTAGCCGATTCTAGGAATCATCGCATTCAGGTGTTTCAACCAAATGGCAATTTCCTATGTAAATTTGGAACCCCTGGAGCAGGCTCGGGGCAACTTGATCGTCCCTCTGGTTTGTGCGTCTCCCCAGAAGGCTACATTATTGTGGTGGACTTTGGAAACAATCGCTTACAGGTATTTTAAGAAATACAAAAAACTAAAGTGGTACATTGTACTGTGTCGTGGAGCTAGCTTTTACTCTTTAAGGGTATGCTTTTTGCATTGCTGCTCAGGTGTACCGTTTCATTATTTGCTAACTCAGGTTTTGTACTGCCAAAGGCAAACATTAAGCTCAGGGATAAAGTTAGTAGATTGTAGTATTACTAGTACTCTTGTCACATGCCATTGATTCTGTGTGTTTTGTATAGCTATTGATAACAGAAACTGGAGATTATTTATTGGATTAATATTCGGAAGAAAAATATTTTCAGTTTATGTTGAGTTTTCCAGAAACTGTTATATATTTTACACATTTCCCTTACTCTTATTTTTCACTTTTTTTCTCAATACTGTGTAATGCCTAGCATTGAATAACTTGACAACACTCGCTATGCCAGAGAACTCAATTTTTTATTGTGGAATATTTTGGAAGAGAGAAAAATTATAACAAATTACCTCCCCTTAATACATTTTTCTGACTACTACCTCACTGGTTTTGAATTATGTTGTCATGCTCCGTTTTCTAATCATGAAAAATTCCATATTTTGTGGCAATAAATTTGTTTTAAAAATTAAATACAGATAGTGCAGTAAGTTCTATCATGATCTTGGGTGAATATTATTCAGCACTTGCCACGCACATTTCAAAAGTAGAAGGGATATTTTATATGTTGTTTACAATTTTTTAACTGTATTAATTTCAATCTACGACAGTTTGTATGGCAAGTAGACCTCTGACACAAGTTGCCATGGATGTTTGTTTGGGGTTATGAACTCCGTGATAGAACCGAAAGGCCTTATGAATGTTAGACTTGCATTTCATAGTAGTGATTTTTTTCATTCAATAGAGCAAAATTGGCATATATTTATATATATAATATTTATATATATAACTAGTATTAAAACTCTGTATGAAAACCATTTTCCATGTCGTTTTAGTATAAATTCATACACAATTAAATAATAAATATGTTACGATTTCGGAGAAAATAGGAACTGTAGCTATGCCAAAAATTTTAATGTAGCTAGGGCTTCACCTTGCACAAGCGTTATTATATATAACTAACTGTTTATTCCAAAATATTTAACAAATCTTTTATTTTCATGAAATCTCAATGAAAAGTTGTCACATTAAACTTGCTTCTGAAAATATTTTAAAAAGTGATAGCTTTATATAGGTGCTTATCAATTTTAGTCTAAGGGCATAACAAGGGTAATTCCTATCAAAATTGAGTATAAGGTTATCAAGATATACTAGGTGGGTTACCCTGTTGGGGGCCCCACTCATGCTGCCATGTGGTAGAAATCCTCAATACTGATAATCAGTACATAGATCTTGTATACCTCTACACAATGGGCCCTGTGTGTGTACTAAGCCACTGGCCAGTTGTGTTGTGTGACAGTGGAGTGGCTAGGCAGCCTGTTACATAATACTTGACCATTGGTTCCAGGGCTTAGCAGCTAGGTCAGGTGACCAGGGGTTAACTGTGTTTATAAAGATGGCCAGTGCTTCATATTTATACTGTAAACACTTTCCCTTTCAAACGATTGTGTGCTTATACCACCCTCGCAAATTGACTTACATGAAGAGAAATTTCATATATATATGATAATTGTGGATAGTTTTCAAATATTTAAGTGTAAACTATCGAAAAACAATTTAAATGTTAAACTTTATATATCCCATCTGCTCATCATAATGCTTATTTTTCATTGTAAATCATGTATTTCATTTTGACCTACAGGTATTATTCACATGAACATGTTTTATTTTTAATTGAAAAAAAAAATGGACATTTTAATCAAATTGCTTAAATGCCTTTATTCTAAACTTTTATTTACAAACATTTTCTGTTTTCCAATCGCTAATCAATTTAAGCTTTTGCTTGTGTCTATTCTTAAGAAATACCCATTATAAAAAATGATTGAATATTTATTAAATGTTATTGTTAAAAACTTAAAATAATGTTAAATTATTTCATAATAACAAAATGAAGTTCAAACATGGTTACTGGTTAGACAGCAATACTGCAGCTTTCCTTGCCGTAGATATGTTGCTTAAAATTATGTATCTATGTATTTAAATCAAATAACTAGACAAAGTATTCAACATCTAAATATCTCGTCATAATTTTAATATGGTCATATCAATACAATCAAAAACAAACCAGCAGTTGTGAGATTTTATAGGGATATAGTATATTTTGTGAACATGTACATCGTTCAGCTTTCGCTTGGTCTTAATCGAGGAATTGTTTGACTGATTCCGATTTAAATGAGCCAGTGAAAAAGCGAAAATGCACCAAATTAAATAGCAGACACAACGCAAAAGTAACACGAAATTTCAAGGAAACGTTCGATATCCAAAATTTTGTTTAAAATAAACTAGAACTGCCTGGGAAGCTCATTCGATTGAACGGTGAGGTCAGCTGTAATAAGATGTGCAGGAACTGTGTGTAAAAATCAATAGCACGGTATACCTACAACCATGTACAGCCATGTCTATGTGGAGTAGGCTACATCAGCACCAGGCTTCACCGCCACCGCTCCACACAATACTACCAGGCAGATTCACGAACAGTAGTTGTCTTAGGAGGCGAGGAAAGGTTTAAATCATATAGCCTCTTCGTCACCTTTGTCAATATTAAGGGTTCGTTTAAAATAAATGAATATATTGAACTTTCTCTTCTATTGTTGGGTATGTAAACATCAAAACATGTGTTTTGGTAAAATTTTGAAGGTTTCCAAATAATGGTTTGTTGTGGAAGTGTGTTAATTAATTTAGATTAGGTAAGAACACAACACCACCATAACTATATGTTCAGGGACGTGAAACTGATGTTGAATTCTTGATATAACACTGAACGGTAATGCTGAAGTATATAGTATACAATTACCTCTTATTCTCAGAATTCCAAAATTTATAGAAAAGCATTGTTTTAGGAATCTTCAAAACTCTAGAAACCTTCAACTAAATGTACTACATGTATGTCTGTATAGCAAACTGTTAGTAATGGTTAACATCTCTTTAGTTGAGAATGGTAACAAGACCCGGTTTTGATAGAGATGCTTTATCAATAACAAGGTAGAAATGTGGGCATTTTATGACACAATACAAATGCTGATATCTCCTACACACATATTGTACATGCCTTAGTGTGAGCTATTTGTAATAATAGAGAGATGCTTGGAATTATAACAAGGAAGAGCCGTATATACTTATAACTAGCTATACACATACAAACACTACCACACATGCCTGGATGCCTGGGTGTGGGCGAGTGAGTGCTAGGTCAGGAAACACTGGTCATTCTGTTGTTGACCTCTACCACAGCTCAAATTCCCCTGTAGGGTACACATACCAGGTCTGGTCAAGCCAGTGGATACTGACCAACACTGTCCTAGCTAATAGCGTGTCCACCAGGTCATCTGATAGTTTGTTGACTCTTCCAGCCAGGCTGTTGACACTAGGATTATGTAGAGGAAGGATATTATAGATTATAACTCAATATGTTTCAACGCCAACCTGATTTTATTAGAAAAAATACTAAATGTTCATCTTTAGGAGGAGAATGTGTAGTTTTAGATAGCTTAATTCACACAAAATGTATTTCATTTAGGGTAGGTGGGATTTCCAAACATGAAGAAATTGAAAAATAAATGTAGTTTTGTTTGTTTATAGTGAGATAATGATGTATTAATTAAAAATTATCAATGATAATTGTGCACCATTGCATTGAAAGCCGGTAGATCTAATCTACATATAGCAGTGACTGTGAATGGTCTGTCGAGGTCGATTCCTTCATATAATATGCACATTATTTTGTCATTGATAATGGCTACACATAGTTCCTCAGTAGTGTGAAGCAGTCTTTGTAGGATGTAAGTAAACTATAGCACACATCCCATCGTCTCCATATTATTTCCATACCGTAACTTGTATTTTTCACAGCTTTCTGATTGTGATTAAAATCAAATAAATGCACCGGTGAGAATCAGATAGCCTGGTTACAGTGTAGGGGTGACGTAGTATATTCATATATGTAACTAATGTTATTGATTTTTGTGGATTTTGTTTCATCCTCGAATGGCTGTTGAATTGAGGTTTATGTCTTTCTGGGGGTTCCAAACTAAATAGCAGTATAGGCAGTATGGAGGGCGGGGTGTAATGAGCCCCTACCTCACAAGCTGACATATTGTCTAACCCTGGAGATGCGTGTATAGCTACTGTTGTGCTATAGATTACTCACGAAGAGATGTTGACTTGTACATGTACTTGTATATAACCTAGCTGAGGTGTTCCTCTCATTGATTTTTCATCTGAGGAAACATTGGTAAATTTCTTTTTGCTTAGATACAAGAATAAGAGAGACATTTCTTGATGTAATCAATTTCTTTATTTTCATGTGGAAATTTGATTAACTTTGAGATTGCAAAATGGTTCTTTGGTATTATTTGGACAACTAACGATATAGTTTTTGGAAGTGATGTTTGAAAAGAAAAATCAGCATTACACCTTTTAAAGTGGTTACCCTTGCAGAATTTTTCAATTTAAGATGTCCAAAATCGTAGTTTGTGGAGAAGCAAAAAGGTTTGTGTACAATTTTTAAAATGCTCACAGCAAGAAACAACATTGCGTGAAAGTTGAATTTCGTGTTTTTTTTATTTTACCTGTGGAAATGAAGAACATATATTGTAGAGAATGGTTGGATTTTAAGCTAATTGGAAAGTAGACAATTTGTATATTTATTGTCTGATTTAAAGATAAATTAATGAAGGAAATGTTATTGCTGTAAAGATCTTGTGATATCTACTGTTCTTGTCTTCCTAATAGGGATAGCTGGCATCCCTGTGTTTTGTGGTACATTATACAGTTTGTTACAAAGCATACCAAAGTTTATAATATATATATTGGGGCATTCTCTCATAGGTTAGTCAGTACACACATACAAAGTATTTTACACACACATGCAAATCATGTTACACATGTACATAGTGTTGTTTTTTCAACACATACCTGGTATGTTAAACCCATACAAAGGATGTTGCACACCTGCACCCCATGTAACACATGCACACAATGTTACTTACACACTAGGCCATGTTACACATGTTACACATGTTTACATATATATACAATGTTACACACAGTAAGACACAATCTGTTACATACACAATGTTTCATACATACAAATGTACACAAAATGTTACATAGTATGTTACACATGTAAATATGTTACATACTTGCACAGTATGTAATACATTATATCAATATGTTACCCACATACACAATATCTTAACATATCAATATGTTACATAGACAGTTAAATACACACACAATATGCTTCCTACAGAGGAAATGAAAATAGATATATTTATGTTCAAAGTAAAAAAAAATATCACCCTTTCCAACTAACGGGAGTCATTTGAGAATATTTATTTTTCCATCGTGTTTCAGTAGGAATTGCATATACTTGTATTTGGGTAGGAACTGCATATATACATGGATAATACTGCACTGGAAAGCTTCCAATCGGGAAAGAAGTTCCAAGTGTGCAGATATGATGGAGAAGAACACTTGTGCATTTTTAATATAGCACATTTGTGGCATGTTCATATGTTGATGTAAATATGAAAGTTTTGTACATAGCTGGTCGTTATGTTGGAAGGGCTTGCAAGTAACTGTGAAAACCACAATCTACCTCAGATTCTTTTGTTTCCTTATTTTTGGAGCATGTAGCATTACTATATAGTGTGTAGGTCAATATATATATGTATGTACAACTAGATATCTAGTATGATCCTAATGGTACTATGTACCATGATAAATATTCACAATTACTGATATATCAGGTGTTGATACTTTGGTAATTACGGTACTAGCGTGCTGTAATACAAGGGTAAGGTACCGTACCATAAATATTATAAATATCTATCTATCATGTGTTATACTGGTACTTGATTTATGGTGTGTTTGTTGTTTAATCACAAGCCAAGCTTACCACGTTCACTGTTTTAACTTCCAATCTTGCTTAAAATATTATCATGTTTACATGAATAGATACAATTTCGTCACTCTTACCTCAAGATGTAGGCTATTTAAATCTGAATTATATTGTATGTTACAGTAAATTGATTCAGGTTATATACTTAAAATCCAAATTTATTCAATAATTGGGTATTAAATATATCTATCTCTGTTGACTTTACAATAAAATAGTTTTAAAAAAAACAAAAAAAAACACCCTGTAATCAAATAATAAACAATGAGTAAATTGTAACCTTTAAATGATACAAGATTCTTTTAAAATTTCATTTAAATAAATTTTAGTGAGAAGCAATGATATTGGATAATGGACAAAGTTTATATAATCTTGCAATCATAAAAAAATAACTTCCTGTAGAAAAATGTTTTAAATGTCACAGAGGGAAAAAACCCTGCTTAAGTAACTGTACTTCCTTTAGAATTGTATGGTTCAAGTTTTTTGGCCTAATTGCTTCTGGTAACTTAAAAGTTATTAATTGTTTTTGCTCAAACAGTTGTCTTGGACATATTTCCAAATTCAAGTTTTATTCCTTGCTATAGAATCCATGCAGAAATAGATTGATCTCCATATATATATATACTTACCTCAGGCACGACATGGGAATATATTATTGAACCTTATTTTAACTGCCAATTGTTTGATTTTAACTGGTACTTATATATATATATACCAGGTACATTCTGTAAACATTTCTATTTAATCAGTAGAAAGCGTCAGTAATATATATATATATATATATGGATATGAAAATTGCTGAGGAGGTAAGGTACAGCTTAAGCTTAAAGATAATCTGCATTGATGAAAATGTTTTTAATTATGTTGATGTGTAGAGACAAAATGGTTTGTAAATTAAGTGATTATGTTTTGTATATATGCGGGTTTACATGTAGAGAAAATATATTCATGTTTCTATTTCATGGCTTCACCAGATGCCAGTATAAAGTCGTGAACGTTTTGTGCTCTTTCTAGTCTGTGGTGTTCAAAAAGAACATCAGTGTATGCATTACTAATGGACATGCATTTTACCATATTTTAAAAAAAATCATGCTTGAAAAAAAGAAATCACAATTTCACTGCTAAGTGGTGTGAAAATTGATGATCACGGAGGTCACTTATTAGCAGGCTTGTTTGCTGTCATAATATTGTAAAACCATAAAAATTACCCGCTCATTTAAAATGAAAATTGCATTTCTTTCCCCTTGCTGCTTGTAGCTGACATGCTTGCAGCATGCACGTCGCAACCTGCGTTAACTTAATGTCAAATTTTATCATTTAATTACTGCACACTTTTTTTGTCGTAACTTAAAACATTAGTGTTAAGAGACCAAAAACTGTTGGAAGGGCGATTAGACCAATAGAATTGTGGTGGAGCGGTGAGACGGATTGACTCGAGGGTCCATTAAAGTGACAAGGGAGACCGATAACAACAGTGTTATTGGCAGCCAACAATTTTAACGTTAGGAAGGCTGGCAAATTAGCAAAAATCTAAAAGTAAATTCAATCATTTCATTTCAATATTTAAAGAAATAAAAAAAATCATTATAGTTATTTATTGTATTGTATAATGTTTTAATTCTTTTTAAACAGATAACACTAGTTTACTTTTTAGTAGTCAATGTCTGCTCCAAAAACAGAAGAAAACAGTTTTAAACATGCAAGTTATACCAATTTCCAAATTTTAAAAAGAGGGAGAGACTTGTTTTAATTCACTTGGGGATGGGAAGAGAGCACAGTGACTTGACATATTTTGTTTAAAAAATAGCTTCTTTTCTTAGAACTACTGAAGATTCAGTGCTTATATTTTACTTGTCACAATATTATGTCACAACTTCCTATTAATGTTTTACCGGTAATGTTGGCAGTTTTGATAAAGGTGATATGTACGTTACAGCTGTGATCCTATGTCATCATTTATTACATGTGTATTTGTGTGGATTGTAGAGCAAACCGTTGTTTATCCTATTTTATTTGTATGTACAAAAAATATGTATTTTTTCTGATTTTTTTAACCCATTCAGAGTAGTATAGCAATGTAGACTTGTTAGATCATGTTTAATTTTATAGTGTTAATTAGAATTTGTTCCTATACTAGATGTCTAGTTAATACTATCCAAGTTTTTTGTTTGTATTAAGATGTTCAAGTTTCAGACATAACCACAGGTTTTACTTTGAAAACTTCATATTTTTCATTGATATCATGGTCATATTTTCTGAATGTTTCACCCTGATGATGATTGTTTAAAAGCTAATTATATTGCATGCATGCTTCTAATTTGAAATGAAAAATTAAATGTATGAAAGTAATTATTATTAGAATTAATTAACAAATCCTACATACTTAAATTGATATGGTAAAGAAAATACAAACAACTAAGAATTGAAAATATCTCTTGGCTGGATTGTTGCTAAAGGCAGCGTTTGGGTACGTTAGCACTGCTCTAGACATTTCCCAAGATATATTAAAATTTGGCGTTGTCCCCAGCAGTCTAAAGGTAGACAGCATCCTGCTACCCCCTAGACATGTAATAGACTTGCCAATTTCACAAGAATTATTAGTCTATCATGGAAGCAGAGGGGAGACGTTTGAATTGAAAAAAAAATCTATAATGCTTACTCACAGTATACATGTAAATTTACCAGCCAAAAACATGCATAAGGATATGGCTGCAGGAGATCTAGTCTCTGATTGGATAATGATAAGGAAACCACTTGCCCTTATTTGGTATTGAGATAACAGTTAAAATGGAGAGGACAGACTGAAATTTTACTCTGTCTGTTCAAAATCTGTTCAATTGTCTGTTCAAAAGCAGTAAAATGGAATAGATAAAGTGTGAAATTGCTCTTGTCTGTTCAAAAACAAGACTAATACATTAGACCTTCGTTGCTGTGCCTGTCTCTTATGCATGCTTACTCTGTTGTGTTTTCTCTGTCACACACACATAGATACTGTATACTGGGTAGCAAATACTGTTCCCGAGTTTCAAGTTTACAGTTAATTCTATGTCATAGACTTGTATAGATTGAAGTAGCTTACCCAATTTATTTGTAAGATTGTATATGTTTGTGTTTGAAATGGATGTTTAGGAGCGATGGTTATTATATTGAAATGCAGAGTATACCTGACTATGATAGGCATGGCTGTTAGAAAGAATATAGCTTATGTAAATATAAAGATCATACCTTAAGATGAATTCTTACCCCATTTTCATTACCAAGCAATTAACTCAGAAACATTTCAGATATAAAAATAGAGTTTTCCGATTATTTTGAATTCAATATTTTAGCTATTACTGTTATTGAGAAAAGGGGAAAATTCCACAATGTTGTGGTTTGTATGTCTGTATTCTGTTGATCCAGAGTCATTAAATTAAATAAATGTATTTGTGTGTGTTGGCATAAAAGAATTTAAATTTTTACCAACCTGTTTCAGGACATCTGTTTGAGAAGAGGATAGTGTAACTTGGGTGAATTTATTACTTCTGACTTATGTAGGCAAAAGGAAATTTTCATAACTTGACAAGTATATGATTTCCGTCATTATGTTAGAAGCCTCTTGTTTTTGTCATTAAAACGGGTAAAAACTCTTATAAATGTTAAAACTTATTAGTCAGTTCATTGATGTTATCCCTGTCAATTTTAAGAATGTATAAATCTAGCTGCTTCAAGCACCTGTTATAATGAACCGTTCAGTGACTATGGACTGAAACCCTATTACCTCCTAGCATAGATGTGTGTTTGGTTAGATATTGGAACTGGTGTGTGTATTATATAAGCATTGTTAAATGTTACCTAGATTCTTGTTAAAAAACAACTTCATATTGCGCATTTCAACAAACTATATCTCAGGCAGCGGCGTGTGTAGTTGAAGGTATCGCCAAAAAATGATGTTTGTATATTTCAGTTGATGTCCATTGCTTGTGAAATGCTTCAAAGGGTTGCATTTTGCAGTCATATGCCATAGTGTTTGCATTGATTTTTTATATACATATTTTTTCTTTTTATTCTATAGTGTACTGTTTCTTGTTTGGTCAAAGACCGCTTTGCATGCATGTTTTGTGCAGAAGTGTGTATGACCCCGCTCAGAGCGGTGTGTACTGCCATTTGAAAATTATTTTGGAGAAAGAAACAGCTCTTTTTTTTGCGATTAAACCACCAATGTTCTTCTTTTTGCTTGAAAAGCATTTATCGTACATGTATTTGTACTAAAAGCTTAGCTAAAATAATAAACCCAGTGAGAACTTGCTTGTTGTTAAAAAAGTTCATGTGTAATTTGTTTGTCAGTAGCTTACAAATAGTGTTACTAGTATTTGTTTCATCATTTTTCCATCTCTTACATGTATATTTAAACATTCAGATTATTTGTCAAAACGGAACCAAAATCTTAAGATTGGAAGGACAAAAATTCCTGTTACACTGATATCAAGGAGAAGTACACGCCATCCTTCGTGTTTTATGTGTGGGGTGTATGCAATGGGCATAAGACTATAAAAACAAATTTTGAATTGCTCATATATTTACTATCTGAAAATTTAAAATGACCTTGCATAAGTATAGTAGCTGAAACTTTTGTTAAATTATTTTGATTAAAATCGTTTTATATCAAAGTATCTACAGTAGGTACAGCAGGTTAAAAAAAAAGTGGAAAAAATCACTTTAAAAAATTGATATGTGCTTTTTGTATAATTGATGTGCTATCATAAAAATACACTTTAGGGAGTGCTCATTGGAAATTTGCAAAGCAAAGACATGTACATGCCATAATCACCAAGGATTATAATACGTTTTGTAAGAAAAATAAACAATCTTTTGAAGAAAACAATCCAGTTAAGTTCAACTGTATATAGATATTGAGGAACACAAACAAAAGGTCATATTTCTGAACAATTGTTTTACTTTGTCAACAATTTATTTTGTTGAAAGGAAATGAAAACATGTAATATTTTCAAGTTAGAAAGTTGTTCCTGTTTTCTGGTTTGATGGGCTAATACCCATAGTATGGTGCTGGTTTTGATGTTGTTGTGATGCCCCCTTCTCTACAAGAGACTAGCATAGGTGAAATCACTTGTAAGGTTGCAAACCATAAACCAAGCAATGCTATTGTGTTTAGGATACAGGACATTATCAATGTTCTATCATGTGTTCTCCAGATCCTACTATTTTGTCCTTATTAATAACCTAAACTGACTGTTTAAAACACTGTTTTGTCTGTCTTTATCTGTCACTGTGCAATTGTCACATAAAAATGTTTGAATAATAAATCCTCTTTCCTGAAACTGTTTCTCTTTGTTTTCTTTTTGAAGAAAAATACCCAGTTTATTTTCCATCTTGAATGACATGCATACACTGTATCATTAATTCAATGTTTGAGACCAACATAGTGTCAAATATACAATGTTTGAGACTTACATTGTGTCAACTATACAATGTTTGAGACCTACATTGTGTCAAATATACAATGTTTGAGACCAACATTGTGTCACAATATAATGTTTGAGACCTACATTGTGTCAAATATACAATGTTTGAGACCAACATAGTGTCAAATATACAATGTTTGAGACCAACATTGTGTCACAATATAATGTTTGAGACCTACATTGTGTCAAATATACAATGTTTGATACCAACATTGTGTCAAATGCAAATATACAATGTTTGAGACCAACATTGTGTCAATTATAAAGTATACAATGTTTGAGACCAACATTGTGTCAATTATAATATACAATGTTTGAGACCAACATTGTGTCAAGTGCAAATATACAATGTTTGAGACCTACATAGTGTCAATTATAAAATATACAATGTTTGAGACCAACATCGTGTCAAGTGCAAATATACAATGTTTGAGACCAACATTGTGTCAATTATAAAATATACAATGTTTGAGACCAACATTGTGTCACAATACAATGTTTGAGACCAACATTGTGTCAACTATACGATGTTTGAGACCTACATTGTGTCAAATATACAATGTTTGAGACCAACAAAGTTTTATTATGTTTGAGACCTACGTTGTGTCAAATATACAATGTTTGAGACCAACAAAGTTTTGTTATGTTTGAGACATATCTGCTTCATACCACATTGTGTCATTTATTTATACACTGTTTTGAGACAAAGGGCTTCATTACTCATGTTCAATGTTTGAAAGATGCAATTTTCATGATACAATCAATGTTTGACCCTTACAATGTGTTGTGTATGAAATGTTTCATATATAATGCAATGCTTGAGACCTACCAAGTTTCATAATACAATACAAGACATAAAATATATCTTAGTACAATCTTTGGAACACATACACAATGTTTAAGACATGTATTATCTTTTACACCTATCAAACTTCATGATAAAATATGTTTGACTTTTTAGATCACCTGAATCCATCTATAAACACTGCCACTCGTGGGTCATTTTCCAATACATGTCTGGTATGTGAATGGTAGAACGCCGAGCTCGTGACCGAAGGGTTGCATGTTCGAGTCTCTGCACAGCACTGTGTTGTATCTTTGAGCAAGATACTTTACTCCGCTTGTTCCAGTCTACTCAGCTGTAAAAGAGCACGTGGTTGGGCAGTGCTAGAATTGTTGAATGCTAGCAGTGAGCGCCGAAATGGTATATAAGAACGTCAAATTATTATCATTATTTGAAATGTTATGGCAAGTAATTCAAAATGGATCAATTTCTATAAATAAAAATGGCAATGATGCATTGATCTACATTTGGAAATTTTGAAAAATACAAGGTAAGATGTCAGGTCATCAGTACATTAGAAATATGAAAATTGCCTATTATAAAATATGGGTCTTTTGCCAATGTTTTAGGTCAATGTCAAGGTCACACATATATTACTGGAATGACGAATGAAATCTAGAACAATAGGTGCTCTGTTTATAAATGGGTAAATACATTTCTATTTTGTGTTCATCCATGCCAAGTGCTCCTTAACAAATTTTGAAGTCATAATCTTGAAAAAAAAAAGTTTCAAGTTTATAAGGTCAAATTGAAGGTCAAAGTCACAAGGTCATTCAAATGATAAGGCAATTAAACTTTGGTGAGTTACAACATAACAAAATGAAAGTTCATACCTTATGATTTCATTTGCCAGTTGTTGGTGAGATCCATTAACTTATAACTGAACAATGCTTGTAATAGGCAAAATCAAAGACAAATAATGAATTGTTGCAATATTCAAATATTTTTAAACATTGCTTTGTATTTATGGCACAGTCAGTTCTAAGTTATCTGTAGGCAGGTTAAAAGTGATAGAGTACACACTATCCCTCCATTCTACTAGGATGATGCTGTATGGAAACAATTACCTCGTAGCTTATACCAGAAGTTATTCCTTCATTGTAATCAAAGATAGGAAGAATATTTATTTTTCAAGAGCATTTCTGTATCATATCTCAATCTCAAAGGACATAAAGAATAGTCATCAAGAACATCAACTGTCCTCCCACACATGGTAACCATGGTTGCTTGTTGCTGTACCGGGCTGATTGTTTCGAATCAACAGGACAACATCAGATTGTACAGAAGGTAAGTGTTTTCCTCACCATGTGTGGTAGTACACAATAGATAGAAAATAAGTTATTTATCAATTATAATAAGATGATAGCATTGAACTGTGATTAAAGCTGGTTAAGATTTGAGAACAACTCTTTATTATGTCAATGTTTGAAATATTTTTTTCTACTCCAAAGGATACTTTTTGACACAACATGTATTGAGAGAAAGGCATTAGGTTTTCAATTTTTATTTACATATGTATATGCATTACCCCTGCAATTATTCAAAAGTACAAAATTGGCCTTGGCCTGTAAGGAACTGATGGAGTGGTGTTTTTTTAACTGATGATCATTTAAGACAATAGATGGTTGATCATAATAATCAATCAATTTATCAATTAAAATCAATTTTTGATTCTACCAGGAATTTTATATTTATCTAATAGTAGTAACATTAGCAAAGTAACTGTGTCCTGAACCCCTCTGTTAAATTCAACACTAAGCTTGGCGTTGGATAGAGAGATGTGGGTTTTAACTGGAGTGACATCTACTATTATTGAACCTCTCTGGCCTATATATGTAAGGGTGTTAATTGTTCAGGTAATGCAGCATGGTTTTGATTTGTAAACCTGACAAACAGACTGTAAATGATTATGGTTGTAAAGTGTTAAAACTTCAGCTTATGTTGCAAAATATTAAACATTGGGTACACTGAAACTTTTGTAAACCCATATTTTCCACTAAAAACACATTTTACTGATTTTTCTCTTGTAAAATTTTGTTTCTAGCTGATAGTTTCTGGAAAGCAAATTGCCTGATAAGTTTCACTCATTGTGATTTAATACTTTGTTGTCAACTGTTAATGTTTGTATTCAAGCAAACAGATTGCTATGTATTCCATTGTTAAGGGTCTGATGTTTCCCACTGTTCATAATTTAATGTATTCCACCTTTCTTATTTTGGCGTATTCAACTTTTCGGTTGTTGGCATATTCCACTGTTCATGTGTTGATGTATTCCACTGTTCTTAAGTTGAAGTATTTCACTGTTCATGTTTTGATATGTTGATGTACTCCACTGTCCATATGTTGATGTATTCCACTGTTCATGTGTTGTTGTATTCCACTGTTCATGTGTTGTTGTAATCCACTGTTCATGTGTTGATGTATTCCACTGTTCATGTGTTGTCGTATTCCACTGTTCATATGTTGATGTATTCCACAGTTCATGTGTTGTCGTATTCCACTGTTCATGTGTTGGCGTATTCCACTGTTCAAATGTTGGTGTATTTCACTGTTCATGTGTGTTATGTTAATGTATTCCACTGTTCATATGTTGATGTATTCCACTGTTCATGTTTTGATATGTTGATGTATTCCACTGTTCATGTGTTGATGTATTCCACTGTTCATGTGTTGACGTATTCCACTGTTCATATGTTTGTTTATTCACTGTTCATTTGTTGATATGGTAATGTATTCCACTGTTCATGTGTTGATGAATTCCACTGTTCATGTGTTGTTGTATTCCACTGTTCATGTGGTGATGTATTCCACTGTTAATGTGTTGATGAATTCCACTGTTCATGTGTTGACGTATTCCACTGTTCATATATTGATGTATTCCACTGTTCCTGTGTTGGCGTATTCCACTGTTCATATGTTGATGAATTCCACTGTTCATGTGTTAATGTATTCCACTGTTCATGTGTTGATGAATTCCACTGTTCATGTGTTGGTGTATTCCACTGTTCATATGTTGATGTATTCCATTGTTCATGTGTTGATGTATTGCACTGTCCATGTGTTGGCGTATTCCACTGTTCAAATGTTGATGTATTCCATTGTTCATGTGTTTATGTATTGCACTGTCCATGTGTTGGCGTATTCCACTGTTCAAATGTTGATGTATTCCATTGTTCATGTGTTTATGTATTGCACTGTCCATGTGTTGGCGTATTCCACTGTTCATATGTTGATGAATTCCACTGTTCATGTGTTAATGTATTCCCCTGTCCATATGTTGATGTATTCCATTGTTCATGTGTTTATGTATTGCACTGTCCATGTGTTGGCGTATTCCACTGTTCAAATGTTGATGTATTCCATTGTTCATGTGTCGATGAATTCCACTGTTCATATGTTGATGTATTCCATTGTTCATGTGTTGATGAATTCCACTGTTCATGTGTTGATGTATTCCACTGTTCAAATGTTGATGTATTCCATTGTTCACGTGTTGATGAATTCCACTGTTCATGTGTTGACGTATTCCACTGTTCATTTGTTGGTGTATTCCACTGTTCATGTGTTGATGAATTCCACTGTTCATGTGTTAATGTATTCCACTGTCCATATGTTGATGTATTCCATTGTTCATGTGTTGATGAATTCCACTGTTCATATGTTGATGTATTCCACTGTTCATGTGTTGGTGTATTCCACTGTTCATGTGTTGATGAATTCCACTGTTCATGTGTTGGTGTATTCCACTGTTCAAATGTTGATGTATTCCATTGTTCATGTGTTGATGAATTCCACTGTTCATATGTTGATGTATTCCACTGTTCATGTGTTGATGTATTCCACTGTTCATATGTTGATGTATTCCACTGTTCATGTGTTGATGTATTCCACTGTTCATATGTTGATGTATTCCACTGTTCATGTGTTGATGTATTCCACTGTTCATATGTTGATGTATTCCACTGTTCATGTGTTGATGTATTCCACTGTTCATATGTTGATGTATTCCACTGTTCATGTGTTGATGTATTCCACTGTTCATATGTTGATGTATTCCACTGTTCATGTGTTGATGTATTCCACTGTTCATATGTTGATGTATTCCACTGTTCATGTGTTGATGTATTCCACTGTTCATATGTTGATGTATTCCACTGTTCATGTGTTGATGTATTCCACTGTTCATATGTTGATGTATTCCACTGTTCATGTGTTGATGTATTCCACTGTTCATGTGTTGATGTATTCCACTGTTCATGTGTTGATGTATTCCACTGTTCATATGTTGATGTATTCCATTGTTCATGTGTTGGTATATTCCACTGTTCATGTGTTGGCGTATTCAACTGTTCATATGTTGATGTATTCCACTGTTCATGTGTTGGTGTATTCCACTGTTCATGTGTTTTATGTTAATGTATTCCACTGTTCATGTGTTGATGTATTCCACAGTTCAAATGTTGATGTATTCCATTGTTCATGTGTTGATGAATTCCACTGTTCATATGTTGATGTATTCCACTGTTAATATGTTGATGTATTCCACTGTTCATGTGTTGGTGTATTCCACTGTCCATATGTTGACGTATTCCATTGTTCATGTGTTGATGAATTCCACTGTTCATATGTTGATGTATTCCACTGTTAATATGTTGATGTATTCCACTGTTCATGTGTTGGCGTATTCCACTGTTCATATGTTGATGTATTCCACTGTTCATGTGTTGGTGTATTCCACTGTTCAAATGTTGGTGTATTTCACTGTTCATGTGTGTTATGTTAATGTATTCCACTGTTCATATGTTGATGTATTCCACTGTTCATGTGTTGGTGTATTCCACTGTTCATATGTTGATGTATTCCATTGTTCATGTGTTGATGAATTCCACTGTTCCTATGTTGATGTATTCCACTGTTCATGTTTTGATATGTTGATGTATTCCACTGTTCATGTGTTGATGTATTCCACTGTTCATGTGTTGATGTATTCCACTGTTCATATGTTGATGTATTCCATTGTTCATGTGTTGGTATATTCCACTGTTCATGTGTTGGCGTATTCCACTGTTCATATGTTGATGTATTCCACTGTTCATGTTTTGACATGTTGATGTATTCCACTGTTCATGTGTTGATGTATTCCACTGTTCATATGTTGGTGTATTCCACTGTTCATATGTTGATGTAATCCACTGTTCACGTGTTGATGTATTCCACTGTTCATGTGTTGGTGTATTCCACTGTTCATGTGTTGGTGTATTCCACTGTTCATGTTTTGACATGTTGATGTATTCCACTGTCCATGTGTTGATATATTGCACTGTTCATATGTTGATGTATTGCACTATTCATATGGTGGCGTGCTCCTTGCTTATTGTTTTTGATAGTAATGGCCACTGTTCATTTGTTGTTGTTTTCCAGTGTTCATGTGAAAATTTATTTATTAAACCAGACTTGATCACTGTTTGAACGAAGCTTTGTCCATCATAATTCGAAATCCGAAGTATTGCACCCTCTTGTGAGAAATATTTAGAATACTTCCGTGTGAAATTAAAAACTTAAAACATTTCTAGTTTATCACATAATGTACTGTGTTATCCAGTGAATATACCCATGTCATATTTTTTGGCGTATTAACCCATGTAATATGACTCAATTGTTTCAATTGTGACGTCACGCCTAGGACAAGTACATGACATCACAGACTTACGCATTGGAGTCAATATGACGGCTTTTCACATTTAAAAATTGCATGAAAATTGCCGTTTTCCACGAATAAATGCCAAAAATCGTGATTATGTGATAAAAAGGATCTAACACTCGGTTTCATTTCATATGAAATTTATGAAACTCTTCACCAATTTTTCATTTTAGCTCGCCAGAGGCTCACTAAATTGAAAAATTCTTAGACTCGTTTCATAAATCTCATATGAAATGGAAACTTATATTTAATGATGAAATGATATTATTGATTCCACTGATTATGACGTCACTGATAATGTCTCTACTGAAAAAAACCGCCTTATAGACTTGTGTCCCGAAAACGATATTGTCTACGTTTAAAATATTAAACATACCCCAACAAAATACAACAACCACACAACGACGCCACCTCTATCAGTTTATTTATATAAAATATGATTTTGGAGAATACTTCTATATTGTTATAGTATATATAGGTAATTGATATTGATACATTTTCTCTCTCGTTTGCACTAAGGGAGCCCCTCTAATTAGAGTCGTGTTAAAAGACATATATTGAACTTCTTTAATACTTCCTTGTACCTTTCATAGAACACTTAAGGAATTAATTCATTTCATACGGATATTACTAAGACATGCATAATTATATTTTCATTAATTTACTCAATAATTCACTAAACCATACACAATGAATAAAAAAATTATGTCAGGAAACTCAGATTAAATATAGATATGTTCGCACAGAATATTCATACCCCCAAAGTCATGCCATTTTAAGTTTAAGGTAAAGAATTGAATACATGATAAAATAAGGATACCATACTGAATGTCAATTATCTGTCATCTTGACGCATGCGCCAGAGGATTGATACTCCTTTCACAGGCTGCACACGAAAGTGAAACGTCTCACGATTTTGACGATTATTTAATGTATACATGTGTATAACATAATTGTGTATAAAAATTGATTGTTTATGAGATAGCTTTATGCTGTTATATGATTTCTTTTGGTAATGTACGATTCTAAATAGCCTTTGCGACTTATTGAGAGGGAATTCAATTATGCATTTGCAATTTCATGTTGACCACCAGATCACGTGAGAAATGACGCCGATCCGAGATAGATAAATGTAATGCACGAGTTAAAAATCGAGTAAATCTTTGTCAATATTTTATCACAGTTTTACAGACATTGTGTCTGTACCAGTGACGTCTTTATCGGATTCTGAACATATACATCTGTATTTTGTTCATTTAGAAACAAATGATAAAAAGCAATTTTCTGTATCTCTCTGGTGTGTCAGTAGGCTATACAGTTGTAGATTTGGCACTCTGACCTAGACTGTTGTATGTTTGGACGGTTCGATCTGTACTATGGTATGTTTGGACGGTTCGATCTGTACTGTTGTATGTTTGGACGGTTCGATCTGGACTATGGTATGTTTGGACGGTTCGATCTTTACTATGATATGTTTGGACGGTTCTATCTGTACTGTTGTATGTGTGGATGGTTCGATCTGTACTGTTGTATGTTTGGACGGATCGATCTGTACTGCAGTATGTTTGGATGGTTCGATCTGTACTGTTGTATGTTTGAACTGTTCGATCTGTACTGTTGTATGTTTGGACGGTTCGATCTGTACTGTGTTATGTTTGGAGGGTTCGATCTGTACTGTGTTATGTTTGGACGGTTCGTTCTGTACTGTTGTATGTTTGGATGGTTCGATCTGGACTATGGTGTGTTTGGACGGTTCAATCTGTACTTTGATATGTTTGGACGGTTCGATCTGTACTGTGTTATGTTTGGACGGTTCTATCTGTACTGCGGTATGTTTGGATGGTTCGGTCTGTACTGTTGTATGTTTGAACTGTTCGATCTGTACTGTTGTATGTTTTGATGGTTCGATCTGGACTATGGTGTGTCTGGACGGTTCAATCTGTACTTTGATATGTTTGGACGGTTCGATCTGGACTGTGTTATGTTTTGATGGTTCGATCTGTACTGTGTTATATTTGGACGGTTCGATCTGTACTGTGGTATGTTTGGATGGTTCGATCTGTACTGTTGTATGTTTGAACTGTTCGATCTGTACTATGATATGTTTGGACGGTTCGATCTGTACTGTGTTATGTTTTGATGGTTCGATCTGTACTGTGTTATGTTTGGACGGTTCGATCTGTACTGTTGTATGTTTGGATGGTTCGATCTGTACTGTGGTATGTTGGATGGTTCGATCTGTACTGTTGTATGTTTGGACGGTTTGATCTGTACTGTTGTATGTTTGGACGGTTCGATCTGTACTATGGTATGTTTGGACGGTTCTATCTGTACTGTGTTATGTTTGGACGGTTCGATCTGTACTGTGTAATGTTTGGACGGTTCGATCTGTACTGTGTCATGTTTGAACTGTTCGATCTGTACTATGGTATGTTTGGACGGTTCGATCTGTACTGTGTTATGTTTGGACGGTTCGATCTGGACTGTGGTATGTTTGGATGGTTTGATCTGTACTGTGTTTTGTTTGGACGGTTCGATCTGTACTATTGTATGTTTGGACGGTTTGATCTGTACTGTTGTATGTTTGGACGGTTCGATCTTTACTATTGTATGTTTGAACTGTTCTATCTGTACTATGGTATGTTTCGATGGTTCGATCTGTACTATAGGATGTTTGGACGGTTCGATCTGTACTGTGTTATGTTTGGACGGTTCTATCTGGACCGTGGTATGTTTGGATGGTTTGATCTGTACTGTGTTTTGTTTGGACGGTTCTATCTGTACTATTGTATGTTTGGACGGTTTGATCTGTACTGTTGTATGTTTGGACGGTTCGATCTGTACTATTGTATGTTTGGACGGTTCGATCTGTACTGTTGTATGTTTGGACGGTTCGATCTGTACTATTGTATGTTTGAACTGTTCGATCTGTACTATGGTATGTTTCGATGGTTCGATCTGTACTATAGTATGTTTGGACGGTTCGATCTGTACTGTGTTATGTTTGGACGGTTCGATCTGTACTGTTGTATGTTTGGACGGTTCGATCTTTACTATTGTATGTTTGAACTGTTCTATCTGTACTGTGGTATGTTTCGATGGTTCGATCTGTACTATAGTATGTTTGGACGGTTCGATCTGTACTGTGTTATTGTTTGGACGGTTCGATCGGTACTATGGTATGTTTGAACTGTTTTTTCTATACTGTTATAAGTTTGGACGCTTTGACATTACTGCTGTGTGTTTTGACGGTTTGATCTATACTATTGTACATTTGGATGGTTTGATCTGTACTGCTGTGTGTTTTGACGGTTTGATTTTAACTGTTGTGTGTTTGGACAGTTTGATATGTATTGTGGTATGTTTGGACAGTTAGTTCTATACAGTTGTGTGTTTGGACGGTTTGATCTATTCTGTTATAAATTTGGATGGTTTTACATTACTGCTGTGTGATGACGGGTTGATCTATACTATTGTACATTTGAATGGTCTGATCTGTACTGTTGTGTGTTTGGTCGGTTTGATATGTTTTGTGGTATGTTTGGATGGTTTGCTCATTACTGTTGTGTGTTTGGACGGTTTGCTCATTACTGTTGTGTGTTTGGACAGTTTAATATGTTTTGTGGTATGTTTGGACGGTTTGATCTTCACTGTTGTATGTTTGGACGGTTTGCTCATTACTGTTGTGTGTTTGGACGGTTTGCTCATTACTGTTGTGTGTTTGGACAGTTTAATATGTTTTGTGGTATGTTTGGACGGTTTGATCTTCACTGTTGTATGTTTGGACGGTTTGCTCATTACTGTTGTGTGTTTGGACGGTTTGCTCATTACTGTTGTGTGTTTGGACAGTTTAATATGTTTTGTGGTATGTTTGGACGGTTTGATCTTCACTGTTGTATGTTTGGACGGTTTGCTCATTACTGTTGTGTGTTTGGACGGTTTGCTCATTACTGTTGTGTGTTTGGACAGTTTAATATGTTTTGTGGTATGTTTGGACGGTTTGATCTTCACTGTTGTATGTTTGGACGGTTTGCTCATTACTGTTGTGTGTTTGGACGGTTTGCTCATTACTGTTGTGTGTTTGGACAGTTTGATATGTTTTGTGGTATGTTTGGACGGTTTGATCTTCACTGTTGTATGTTTGGACGGTTTGCTCATTACTGTTGTGTGTTTGGACGGTTTGCTCATTACTGTTGTGTGTTTGGACGGTTTGACCTATACTGTTATAAGTTTGGATGGTTGGACATTACTGTTGTGTGTTTGGACGGTTTGCTCATTACTGTTTTGTGTTTGGACGGTTTGACCTATACTGGTATATGTTTGGACGGTTTGATATATACTATTGTACATTTGAATGGTCTGATATGTACTGTTGTGTGTTTGGACGGTTTGATCTTTACTGATGTGTGTTTGGACGGTTCGATCTGTACTGTTGTGTGTTTAGACGGTTTAATCTGAGCTGTTGTATGTTTGGACGGTTTGCTCATTACTGTTGTGTGTTTGGACGGTTTGACCTGTTCTATTGTAAATTTGAATGGTCTGATATGTATTGTTATGTGTTTGGATGGTTTGATCTGTACTGTTATCTGTTTGGACGCTTTGGTCTGTACTGTTATATGTTTGGACTCTTTGGTCTGTACTGTTATATGTTTGAACGCTTTGATCTGTACTGCTATATGTTTGGACGCTTAGGTCTGTACTGTGGCATATTCGGACCATTAGACCTATATATACTATTATATGTTTGGATTTTTTTACCTACGAATGTATTCTATTGTACAGTTTGGACACTCTGTGCTTATATCTTATATTTGGATGGTTTGACGTTTTGTGCCTGTGTTTTACATTTGAACGGTTTGTAACATTCCTTCGTACGCTTTGGACACCTTTATCTAGCTATACTGATGTAAGATTTGGGCACCTTTATCTAGCTATACTGTTGTAAGATTTGGGCACCTTTATCTAGCTATACTGTTGTGAGATTTGGACACCTTTATCTATCTATACTGTTGTGAGATTTGAGCACATTTATCTAACTATACTGTTGTAAGATTTGGGCACCTTTATCTAGCTATAGTGTTGTAAGATTTGGGCACTTTTTCTACTTGTATACTGTTATTTTTGGACGGTATGTTACATTTTTTGAAACTGTAAAGATGGGAAAGCATATTTGAACACTTTGTATTTTTGTTGACACGTTTTTACCTCTCTCGAGTATGTCTGCACTATTTCTGTTATGTTTTAACTCTTTCTGTCTCCACTGTTATGTTTGGACTATTTCTGTCTCTACTGTTATGTTTGGACTATTTCTTAATCTACTGTTATGTTTGGACTATTTCTGTCTCTAGTGTTATGTTTGGACTATTTCTGTCTCCACTGTTATGTTTGGACTATTTCTGTTTCTACTGCTATATTTAGACTATTTCTGTTCCTACTGTTATGTTTTGACTATATCTGTCTCTGCTGTTATGTTTGGACTATTTCTGTCTCTACTGTTATGGTTCGACTATTTCTGTCCTTACTGTTATGTTTTGACTATTTCTGTCCTTACTGTGATGTTTTGTCTCTTTCTATCTCTACTGTTATGTTTTGACTCTTTTTATCTCTACTGCTATGTTTGGACTCTTTCTATCTCTGCTGTTATGTTTGGACAATTTCTGTCTCTACTGTTATGTTTGGACAATTTCTGTCTCTACTGCTATGTTTGGACTATTTCTATCTCTACTGTTATGTTTTGACTATTTCTGTCTCTACTGTTATGTTTGGACTATTTCTGTCTCTACTGTTATGTTTGGACTATATTTGTCTCTACTGTTATGTTTGGACAATTTCTGTCTCTACTGTTATGTTTGGACTATTTCTATCTCTACTGTTATGTTTTGACTATTCCTGTCTCTACTGTTATGTTTTGACTATTTCTGTCTCTACTGTTATGTTTGGACAATTTCTGTCTCTACTGCTATGTTTGAACTATTTCTATCTCTACTGTTATGTTTTGACTATTTCTGTCTCTACTGTTATGTTTGGACTATTTTTGTATCTACTGTTATGTTTGTACTATTTTTGTATCTACTGTTATGTTTGGGTTATTTCTGTGTCTACTGCTATATTCGGACTATTTCTGTCTCTACTATTATGTTTCGACTATTTTTGTCTCTTCTGTTATGTTTGGACTATTTCTGACTCCACTATTATGTTTCGACTATTTCTGTCTCTACTTCTATGTTTTGACTCTTTTTACCTCTACTGTTATGTTTCGACTATTTCTATCTCTACTGTTATGTTTGGACAGTTTCTGTCTCTACTGTTATGTTTGACTATTTCTATCTCTTCTGTTATGTTTGACTATTTCTTTCTCTACTGTTATGTTTGACTATTTCTATCTCTACTGTTATGTTTCGACTAGTTCTATCTCTACTGTTATGTTTTGACTCTTTTTATCTCTACTGCTATGTTTTGACTCTTTTTATCTCTACTGCTTTGTTTGGACTATTTCTGTTTCTACTGTTATGTTTTGACTCTTTTTATCTCTACTGCTGAGTTTGGACTATTTCTGTTTCTACTGTTATTTTTCGACTAGTTCTATCTCTACTGTTATATTTTGACTATATCTGTCTCTACTGTTATGTTTGGACTATTTCTGTCTCTACTGCTATGTTTGGACTATTTCTGTCTCTACTGCTATGTTTTGACTCTTTTTATCTCAACTGATATGTTTGGACTATTTCTATCTCTACTGTTATGTTTTGACTATTCCTGTCACTTCTGTTATGTTTTGACTCTTTCTGTCTCTACTGTTATGTTTTGACTATTTCTGTCTCTACTGTTATTTTTCGACTAGTTCTATCTCTACTGTTAGGTTTTGACTATTCCTGTTTCTGCTGTTATGTTTGGACTATATCTGTCTCTACTGTTATGTTTGACTATTTCTATCTCTACTGTTATGTTTCGACTAGTTCTATATTTACTGTTATGTTTTGACTCTTTTTATCTCTACTGCTATGTTTTGACTCTTTTTATCTCTACTGCTATGTTTGGACTATTTCTGTTTCTACTGTTATGTTTTGACTCTTTTTATCTCTACTGCTATGTTTGGACTATTTCTGTTTCTACTGTTATTTTTCGACTAGTTCTATCTCTACTGTTATATTTTGACTATATCTGTCTCTACTGTTATGTTTGGACTATTTCTGTCTCTACTGTCATATTTCGACTATTTCTGTTTATACTGCTTTATTTGGACTATTTTTATCTCTACTGTTATGTTTTGACTATTTCTGACTCTACTATTATGTTTCGACTGTTTCTGTCTCTACTGTTATGTTTGACTATTTCTATCTCTACTGTTATGTTTCGAATAATTCTATATTTACTGTTATGTTTTGACTCTTTTTATCTCTACTGCTATGTTTGGACTATTTCTGTCTCTACTGTTATGTTTCGACTATTTCTGTCTCTACTGTTATGTTTTGACTATATCTATCTCTTCTGTTATGTTTGGACTATTTCTGTCTCTGCTATTATATTTCGACTATTTCTGTTTATACTGCTATATTTGGACTATTTTTATCTCTACTGTTATGTTTTGACTATTTCTGACTCTACTGTTATGTTTCGACTATTTCTGTCTCTACTGTTATGTTTTGACTCTTTCTATTTCTACTGTTATGTTTCGACGTTTTGTATCTTACTGTGTTTGGACTAAGATTTGAATCTGTTCGGTCTCTGGACGCGACGTACCTGTATCATGTTCTCCACGTTGACGAAGGGCGTTGTATACCCATTTCTCCACAAATCAATACTTAAACACACCCTCGGCCCTTCCGGCTCTCGCTCGCCGCCAGATGAACGCTTCTCCGCGTCGAGTTTTATTCTAGATCTAAATTGATTTTGTCGGTTTTACTTTTTGAATCCCGCAGGATTGGACCAAAATGAATCCGAGACCGAACTCACTCTGTCGTAACTTATGTTTCTGTACCGTGAATCAGGGTGATTGGCCAAAGCCGAAACCTAGTCTCTCCCTTAGACTTACCAAGAGTGCACGAACAGTCAACGATTCTAAATGGTAACAGTTGGCAGTTGCTTGTGGCAACTCTTCCATCTATATTCCGATATAGATTCCGTATCGGTTCCTATCTACTGTCTGTAACACTATTGCTAGAAATCCCAGACGCACGTATACTGTCTAGCATGCATACAAGTTTTTCATGCATAAATGTTATTAGCAGGATGTATCTATGTTTGGCCCTACCGATACAAAGCATTCTCAGAGTACTATAACCCCACATGTAATATAATCGTAGTCCAGATGGACTTTGGTCATTGGTTTTTCCTCGGGCGGTCAGTTTCCCGCGGTGACCAGTTATGTGTGTGCATATACACGCATGCACGGCCACTGGTCAATATCGAGTCCAGCTGACCCCATTTCCTGTTACGGGTCCTAATCAGACTCCAGCCTGCATTCTGGCCTCTCTATAGAGGATGTTATTAACTATTACATAAGCAAGTTGTGTTTCGGACAGTGGTCAAGCATTCACGGTAACAGGGGCCCATTGTGGGGTCAATGGGATGTGTCCGTTTCAATGATTTATGGCCGGAATGTCCGTGTCCACTAAAGGATATTAGGAGTTAAGTACAACAAATTACAACTTGGTACACCTCTTAGTACATATGTCCTTATAGATGAAAATCGGGTGTATTTTGACACAAGAGTTTAGAATCGGATAGGTATGTTGGAACTCTAAAAAAATTAACATTGGGGGTATTATGTAACAGTAGTTTCTGATGAATACGGTGCTTTCAGTCAGAGACGTATATATTACAATGTAATATATACGTCTCTGTTTCAGTGGAGAGAAAAAAAATACAGGAGTGTCCATAAACATGGAACTGTCGATCTACTGGCAACAAACTGAGACCCTCTGGCCAACCTTAACGCGTGCTATCACCATGTGACAACAATTTGTCATAGTTAATTATTTAATAAAAGTGTATTTTGTCCCAAATACAATTTGCTTACAAAAACAATAAAATGGAAATTCTAGCGTTAGAAAGGATTAACATCCAGTACATAATGATGAATAACAACATATTTCATATAACAGATAAATATTTAACACGTACTAATTTATCAAAAATATTTACTCATTATCATTTTTACCCAATTGACAACAAAATATACCAATCTATCAGATATAGAGAGTCCTTTCAATAAACTTAACAAACATAATCTTGGTTCCTGTTAATTCGTAAAACCGTGGTTAGAACTGAGGAGGGTAGGTCTGTTTACAGTATAAGTGGAAGATTCAAAATTACCTTGGATTTATACTTTGAGTTATAAATGTTGTTTTTTTTACTTTTTGTTATTATTTGTTATCAAAACGATTGTGTGTTTTCAAGATATCAATACAATTCAGTTTAACATAACTGATATTCCTCATATACATAATTAGCAGACATGAACCATTTTTTCCCAATATATATTAATAAATACGATTTCATACGGTGGACTTATATAGGTCCTCGTGCTGTTATTTATATATCTAAGTTGCTAACCTATTAACACATTCGCTTATCAAGTTCACATTGACCGACTTTTTCTAGTGAATTACATCATAATTTTATTACACCTATATATATATATATCTGATGATATAGCGAAGGTTTTTCTGTCGATGAAAAACATTGCAATATATAGGTCGGCTCATCTGTTTCACAGTTGTAGTTTTGTTACCATTAGTAGGGCTTCTACATGCTTCGGATGACGCTTTAATTACAATAGAGCGAATAAAATAAATAAATAAAAGAAAGGATTTGACATCGTCTGAGACACAAATGATATTTTTTTATGTTCTGTAAGTTGATATTTTTCCCAATCAAATAAGATACATTCTTTAATACCCAATATTCTCTTTGTGTCGATGGTCAACGTTTAGAAATTATAAATGTTAGGGAAATCTCCCCATGCCTCAGACCCAACTGTCGGTTAGTGCTTAGTTAGGTCAGTTGAGACGATATACGTCTATACCCAACTTACTATAAAACAATTCTTTATGGAGAGGGGGGTGTCCACAAACGACGGTGTAACTTCCAATACAATTCCTATGGGTGATCAATGCCTCACTGAATGTTTGCCCGCATATTACGTAAATACAACCGTGCACTTTGTGGTGTGGCGATAAAGGTAGCGTTAGCCAGCGTCATGTGAAGGAAATATATGTCCCTGTATTGGTAGTGACGGAGCGTCAATAGTCTTCTAGGACAACAGTCATCGTAATACTGTTTACAACATGTCAAGGCTAAAGTGCAAATGACTATTTATAATATTCTCAACGTATCACATGATATAAGAAGCATGACCGGGAATTCAGGTTTACATAAATCACGGAATTAGAATCTAAGTCCGTGCATAAATGCATAAAATATACAGTTTCACCACGGACTTAGATCATCTAATTCCGTGGTTTCACAGTAATATCACAAACAACAAAGAAATAAATGCTATCAGCGTTCATTTGCAAATAAGCTTCGGATATATGACAAAATCGTTTTGTTGACGGTTTGTCCTCAGAAACACTTCTACATTTAGAGAATCTCTGATACTGACGCCCAATCGCTTTCCCTGCTATACACACGCTAACTTGTCCCTCTTGCGTGCCCTACTTACACAACACAACGTGACGCGGTGGTGGTCAGTTTAGGTAACGCCCCCTTTTGGCCCCGACCATGCATACATGTAGCGCGGCCTGTTACGTCAGACTTTACTCTACACATACCAACCATAGATCTTCAAGCACAACAACAATGTGTATTCATGGTTTCCATCATAACAATTTACACATTACTTAATTGAATATTTCAGAACTGAAAATTGACGTCATCAATATCATCATAAATAACATTCGTATATTTTATTTTCTTCCTGATTCTGTCTCTCTCGTACCAAACATGTATTTAGGAACATGCCAAGTGTAAGTTTTGTGCATGTTTACACACATTGTAATGACGTGTACAGGCATTTAATGCCGATCATACCTTTGATAAATCGGTCAGTACGTTGACCCGGTTGTGACCAATTGAACTCGACTCTGTACAAAACACCAGTGAAACATCTGCGCAGTTCGTGTGAACGTATAGGCCAGGGAACACTGATAAACCGATCAGGAATGTCGGGTTCTCATCAAAATTTCTCGAGCAATTAAAAGTATTTTAGATATGTAGAATCTATTATTTTATTTTTTGAACAGAATTTGTCCTTAATTGTAACATTTATTTTTACCGAAGTACTTTCAACGTTTGTTATTAAAAGGTCATCGTCCTTCAATTGTTCTAACAAAATGTGTGATCATCCAAAAATAAGTTAATATTTCTTTTTCTATAAATGTATTTATTATACGTAGTATATAATTATCTTTGGAAAAAAACTTATGTTGACGGAAAATAACAAAAACTTGAAGTTTCCATTGATTACTATTCTTGATCATCACCCCCACCCCGACCCTCTATCTCCCACAAGGAAATGATTTGCTCTCAAATTTGGACAGACTTTTACACTTTAACTTTGCTTCGGCCATTCGAGATTTTTCTATCGTAGCAAACCGGAAGTTATACTGTGTATGCATGTGTGTAAAGTGTACACACGTAGTCTAAATTACAATAACCGAAAAGCTATTTTCTGTGATATTTTTTTTAATTCAAAAACATTTTCACATTGCTTTCAGAAATATTATTTTTGAATTACAAAGTAAAACTATAAAAAGAAAAGGAATGTTCTGCTAGGTCATAATATAGGGCAAACACTTAGGTAAAAGGAGATACGTACATTCAAAATGTCATAATTAAGCTTATAACATGTTTAGGTAATGTCATTGCAAAACAGTAATTAAATAATTTGCAAAATAGTTTCCTATCTGTACACTTCATCAACGTCTTTAAATAAAGTCACTTCTTATCACAATTGCGTGGTTATTCATTAAATTGAGTCGGCCTTATATTGGCAATTGAACGACCAGGATTTCACGAGATTATGCCAACAGTATTTATTAGATTGTAAGAGCATAATCCTACGGGTGATTTACAAGAATGTAGCAAGCTTTTCTGGGACATACATGACCAAATATACAGATAAATGTATGACATATAGTTTTGCTAGACTTCAGTGAACAGGAGGACAGAGACGTATAGGTATACCGTCAGATAGAAGGTAAGCGCGTATGAGTTGTTCCCCTTGGATCGAAGTAAAACCCATCTTCGCCAGTACGCCGACTGTTATATAATTACCAGGACTTTGATGTTGTGAACGGAAAACATTTATTGTCTGAAGTTTGACTTGTTCACAACCATAGGAACGATTTATGTTCTATATCCGCGATGTATTGCTATAACAGACTAATGTAAAAAGGTCTCTTTTGTACAAAAATATAAAATAATGAATGTTCACCGCAGTGTCTTTTATTTTTCCTTTTTTTTTTTATTATTTTGCGAATCTCATGATGTAATTTTCCTGTTTCCTGCTATTTTACTAGAGAAAAAAATTAAACTGTGCGAATATGCTATCTTTACACCAGAAACTACGGGTCTCGCATTCATATTCTGTGCTGAAGTTCAATCAAGAACGAGAAATGGCTGTTTACATCATCAACGATGTCTGGTCCATTTCAGTGTTCCATCTTTGTAAAAAGCCTATTATAAAAATAGCTATTGGAGCTCGCCCGCTCTTGAAGAAACCTGATTCAAATCTGATTTCAATCTGATTTCAACTTGTGTGTCTTTCAGGAAGAAAAAGTGACCCAAGGGACTTGAGAAACATACTGATGGCAATTTTCTCCACAACATACAATCTGCTTAGTGGGCATGCCACTTAACAGAGATTTACCTCTGTCGCAGTCTTGGATTATAACTCTTCGGCACTTTTAATAAGGTTCGATCTATGTGGCCCTTTTAAGTAATTAATTACGTATTTTAAAGTGTCCGAACTATCTATCTGGAGAATCTGCTGACCCAGAGTCATGTAGGGTGAGCAGAATCATGAGGGCTAGTCTGTGAGGACCAAGCTGAAGCTATGCAAAGAGCAGAAGGAGAAGGACAATGCACCGAGATACGATTTGGACAAGGGTCCCAAGAACAGCAGAGACCTTCAGGCCAAAGATGAAGAATGAGTTTGAGAGTTTCAAAGACAAAGAAGAAATTGTGGAGAACTCGATATATAACCGGTGACGATGTACATGGATACAGAAACAGGAAACTGCCAACACGGACATCAATAGCAGTCCATAGAGACCATGGAACCAGATCAGAGAGGATAAACGAAAAGGAATACGGATAGAAGGTTAGGGAGTGCAAGATCAGAAAAGAGGGCATTATGGATGTTATAGCAAAAGAAACTGAGGAGGAGGCGGTGAGCAGAGAACAGCGAGACGATCACAACTTGTAGTATTCGGAAGAGTTTATCAATCTTCTAGAAATATTTAAGAGTAATATGAAGTAAAAAGAACAAATGGAAGAGGATTTTGAGGAAGAATTGAATGGAGAAAGACCCAGAAATCCCGTAGAAGGGAAACGTGAATGGATATCAACGCTAGATATCTAACACATGAAAGCACAAATTGGAAGAAAGTGCCCAGTCACTGATAATTCAGACAAAAATGGAGGAGAGTACGTCTTAGCAACGTCAGAAACAAATGAGAGAAGTTGGCATCTATGAAAAGGAAGGTTATTCCAACGAACTGGCAGAGATTGAAGTACCAAAGGCTTGGGGGAATGTGACAAGTGGATACGTGATGTCTGATTTCCAATTCCCTCTGATGATCGAACGGCCAGTGAACAAATCTACCCTTTCTACCCGAAAGGAAAATAACTGCAGAGCGCTAGATGCTCTTGAAGACCTGGGCCCGTATTCATGAAACCGTTCTCATGGACATGGAGTCTGTGCTCAAAACATGTCAAACGATCAAAAAGTCAAATGTAAACATTTAAAACCGTGTTTGGCTCAACTCTCCTCAAATGTTTTTCTAGATCATTGACAAAATAAGATTTTATTATTGATTTATAACCTGAACAAGAAATTTGGTTTGAGCACAAAATCCATGCTTGAGCATGAGAACGGGTCCTGGTCTTTGCAGATGACCAATCTGTATTTTTCCTCAAGTGTTGGCAACCTTCAAAGGAAGACAAGTGAATCGGATAACACTGCTAGGACATCGACACCGACAAGACAAAAAGCATGGCAGTTACATGGCTAACAGCTCAACGAGTGAAAATCTAGAATGAGGGAGGATATGGAGGTGTTGCAGAACTTCACATAAATGAAGAGGGGAGCTATGTGGTAGATATCGGCAGTCGTATCGAGAAGACAACGCCTTATGCCTTCTACATGCACGGAAATATATGGGGATCAATCGTAATGAGGTATTGGAAGATCAGTCAGAAAGATGGAGACTTCGCGAACACCTTTCACAACAGTTGTCTGCAGAAAATACACAGGATGATCTTGTTGAACGCAGTCTAACAAAGAATTGTACATGATGTGATGAAGATTCATGGAGGGCAATGAATTGACCATGTCCTAAGAATGAAACGGTGGGATGATTGAAGGATTGTGGTGATATGGACACAATGAGGTTATTATGACGACAGAAATAATATTGTGTAAAACATTGGAAAACAGGGAAATTATCTGGTTGGAGAGACATTCGACAGAGTGGAATGGCGAGGGATTTGTCTATGACCTATACGACATCTGGTCACCTCATTACTTTTAATTTGTAAATGCAAACAACGTTTTTCTTTCGCAGTTTCCTTCTAGGTCGAGACAGCCAGAATATTTTCTGTATGACAATGAAAACAGCTGATTGGCATCATTTTTATGATTAGATATTCTAGCACTTATATAGTTCCATTTTTTTTTTTTTTTTACTGCAGCAGTTCTTTTTAAGGATGGGAGAAAAAATCTCCTTGATTCTATCGCGAATTCTACACCCTCCGGTTGAATTTAATGTACACCCTACCTTTACATAATAGACTTTTATAATCTTTTTATGTATTTGTACTTAAGATTTTTTCTGTAAACTTATAGGACGCCAGCAAATTTGAATCATTATATTTTCTAATTTAAGTGTCAGCAGGAACGGTTTGAAATGTTATATAATTCAATGTGTTGTTGTCCGTAAGCACTTCACTTCAGAACGGTTTTATGAATATGGATCTGGAACTCGGTCTCCTGCATTTATGACACAATCATCTTTAGCAATATTACAATTACGCGCAACTTTTCAACCTGAATAAAAAAGAAATTTACCACAAGACAGTTTTCATATTATGTGTGGATAGAAGGGTTAGGGATGGAGGTTTGGCAACCCAAGGCATATATCCTAAATCCCAAGTTAATAAAAGGCAAAGAAACGGGAGGCCAAGTGGGCCTGAATCGCTCACTTGGATACTTTGACCCCGTGACCTACTTTGGCAAATAATCTGATTAAAAGCGGTATAACAAATAATATCCCAGGGTAGGGCCAGTCTCTGGAGCCAACATGTGTATCCAAATATGTTTTTGTTCAGCAATTATATTTATTGCTACAAAGTTGGGATAATAATAATATAATAATTTGAGGTTCTTATATACCGCTTTATCACAACATAGTTCGTAGGTCGTCTTAAAGCGATTCACAAATTATTATCCGTGTTTATAGGGCCTTTGCAACCAGCCAATACCTTTCTCAACTCCCTGGGAAGCATACAACCGGAGCTGCCATTTCGGGGCTAACAGCTAGCATTCAACAATTCTAGCACTGCCCAACCACGTACTCATTTACAGCCGAGTAGACTGGAACAAGCGGAGTAAAGTATCTTGCCGTGACTCGAACATGCAACCCTTCGGTCACGAGCCCGGCGTCCTACCACTAGACTACCGTGCCTCCATCTACCGTGCGGGGATCTCCAATGTTTCCATGTTATGATCCAGGGAATCACAGATCCCAAAGGCAATTCTGGTAGCATGGTTGTGTTAATCTCTTCATGCCTAGCAATAGTATTTGATTAACAGGTAGATATCTCAACCATTTCCATGTAATGACCCAGAGACTAAGTTACCAGGGGAGGGGCAAACACTGATGCCAATCCTTGTGGCATACTTTTATGTAAGGAAATTATATATATATATGGTTATTGGATGGGGATCTCTACTATTTCCAAGTTGTGACTCAGAAACTAAGTATTTTTATTGGGTGGCCCGACTCAAACTCAATTCCGATATCATACTTATTATTTCCACCTCTTCATGCTCAACAATTGTGTATGGTAATGGGGCTGGGATCTCAACCATTTTAAAGTAATGAACCAAAAACTAAGTCATCTCCTCTTTTGTACACATTTGAATCCCCACCACTAAGGTATGTTTAAAGTCACTTTTAGTTTTCCAATCTGCAGTTAAAGGGATGAAATTGTTTTAAGAAATTGTTGACAAATAACCAACGCCACAGTAAGACATTAAGCTCACTTTGGTCATGTGGACCAGACGAGCTAAAAACACTCCAAAAAATGTAAAGTTCATTGCAGTTTTTTATTGCTTTTTTCTGATTTCATTAACGAATCAGATTCACAGCTTTCATTATCAATATAATCATTCAAATAATTTATAACCGGCATTCATGATATTTTCCCTGTTAATCATTTTATGCTAAAATATTTCTTTCTATAGACAAATTGTAATTCTCTGGTGGTCTAGTATCCTGTGTCACAGGTGTTTTTAACAGTAAAGGAGAGGGATGACATAGTTAACACAGTGTAGAACAGTGTACAGCTAGATAGCTTAATAATATGATAGCACTTTGACAATTTTGTCCATTTTCTGACAGAGGTCACTTTGCTCTCGACCACCATTGACCTCTTTCATAAAGATTGACTAATGAAAAAATTCAATGTGAAATAGAATCATCCGGTACCTCAATAACCCATGTTGACCCCCTGTGACTTAAGTACCCTATAACCCATGTTGACCTGTGACACAGGATCACTTCAATGACTGGCTGACTTGGGAACCAGGATTACCCAGTGCCCAGATTGTACACTGTGACCAGTATTATATTCACAACCTTGGTCGACCTCTGTGACCTAGGATTGACAACCATGATCAAGGATCACCACAGGTTGACCCCTTAGATTGTGGTTGACCTGTCACATAAGTTCCATTCAATGACTCATGTTGACCACTGTGACCCAGGATTTCATCAAAGACCCAGGTTGACTACTGTGATGCAATGACATCTCCAACCAAAGTCAATTGCAGTGTGTCAAGCGAGATTCAGGCGAGTGATCAGACGACATCCACATTATAAACAGTGACACTATAAGGTAGGATTCTGTTTCTAGGTAGATGCCGTCCATTCTTATCCCGACATCCTTTTACAATGATGAGGCGGAATCCACATGTGAAATCGCTGTGATTAAAAATAATAAAAATCTATATGGAGGAAGCTTATTGAATTAAAGCGTTCAAGGCAACAACCCAGGTTATTTCTATAGGATCCACCGCTTATCAATCTCCATGGTAACACAGCCTCACTATGATATTTGTTTTACTCTGCTTTGCTCAGTTAAGTTTCGGGTGCTGTTCAACAGCTGATGCAAATTTGTCCGTTGTCAGGGCATTGGCACATCGTTCCGTACATTGTTGGGTTTGGAGTTAATCTTCATCTCCACTCGGTTAGGAGTCACATGACCAAAATGATCTTTGATGACAATCTGCGCCATTTTCCTTCGACCTTAAAAAGAAGGAAATCAACTTTCTTTTAATTTTTGATCAGATATACCTATCTTGTAATTCACCAATTTGTGTTTTAGTAGCAAATAAAAAAAAAACACAATTTGGAGTTATTTTCATTGCTTTGCCTTTGAACAAAAACTAACTAGTCCAGAGTTCTGAGCTCTACACTAGTTTAGGAACAGCGGAGTCTGAGCACTATATTAGCCAAAAGGATCAACTGAGCCCTGAAACCAAAACAGGTCCAAATAAATTCCCCCTGATCGATCACCCCATGACTGGTCAGAGAAAAAACAGAGTCCTAATCGTGGCCTGATCAGGTTAACACTGGCTGTGAACACTGGTCTTGTCGCAAGATTAGCCAGACCCAGAATTCTGGACATGCTAGATAACATTACCTTCTATGAGGTCCAAGTACAGCTTCAGGAAGTACATCTGGGCAGGCAAAGGTGTTCCGATGTAGTTAGAGCTCTGGAATGTAAACATGTGTATTAGACACTTTTATTTCACAAGTCTTTAGACTGACACTTTACGTTTCTCATGGCTGACCATCTCACAAGTCTTTAGACTGACACTTTACCATTCTCATGGCTGACCATCTCACGAGTCTTTGGACTGAAAATCTCACGATTCTCCAAGACTAATATATCACAATTCTCCAAAACTGAAATCTAACAATTATTTAAGACTGAAAATCTCTTTTGACTGACATTGCAAGCACAATGATGACAACGTGTCAATATTGCAAACTGAATGAGTTACACACTGATTTCAGTAATTTTTTGTTAACCCAATATATACATTCTACTGGTACTGAAAATTATATTCTTAACGTATAACAAATTACTAGAACATCAAACTGGTTCATATAAAACTATCCCCCGGAAGGACTCACCTCTCCCAGGTTGGCCATCGCTTTGTCATACTCTCCACGTATGGCGTGCGCTGTGGCCAAGTTATACTGCATTATAGCTTTGGCTTTTGTCAGATCTTTTGGTGACCATGGATACAGAGAACCTTTCAGAGAAATAAGACAATGTAAGTACACATCTAAAAGAGGAAAGTGACTGGATTATACTTTTCAATCTTAAAGCCGCGGTCACATCTTACGGTCACGCACATAGTTGACCATAGTGAAGGATGACCGTAGTTGACTGTATTAGACCATAGGGGACCTTAGTTAAACGTATTAAACCTAGTTAGACATAGTTCACATAGTTTGAAATTCAAGAAACCCATGATTTGGCCGTGGTTAGCCCAAACATTTTTAACATGTTCAAAATATCTCTCTACAGTGAGTTTGGATGCCAAATCTCTACTGTGACCGTAGTCTGAACGTAGTTGAGCTTAGCTGACCGTAGCTGCCCGTAGTGTGACCCTGGTTAACTGTAACCATTTTGCTCCTAGTTCAACGTATTTGGACATATTTACACGTAGTTCACACTACTTTCTTTATATTTCCTCTTTCGCCAATTTTGAACCTACTTCATGGCAGAGCAGCAACTTCAACCTAGTCAACTGTAGTGGCACTACAGTCAACTACGTTCACCTGACCTACGGTCAATTACATCCGTGACCGTATGATGACCTTTAGTAAGGACAAATTTTCCATAATTTCAAAATGTATATTACATTCAAATAGTTCCTTGCAATAATGATTTAGAATTCCTTCCCATTTGTCTACAAACCTTTGGCTTCTGATGGTTCTTGGTCTTTTTCTCCTTTGTCCAATTTATCTCCCTTGTCATTTTTATCTGAAGTAGAAATATTTATGATTTGAAAAAACGGTTTTGGTCAAAGATTCTTATTGTTTGTTAACCTATGAATACTAACTAGTTCCAACACGTCAGTTAAAGCCTCGTACATTCTAAGGCCAGAGGAAATAGGGTCTGGTACCTGTGAAGCCAACGTTAAAGAGGATATTTACATATTATAAAAACAATACTGTGATGGAGATATGTTTTATACAAAGAATATTGTGTAAGAAATGATTCAGCGACAAATGATCAGAGAAGTCATGGGTCAGTTTAAACCAGCTTTACTGTATATACCTGCTAATACTCATCATTCTTATCACCCATCTATGAACCTCAGTTTACAAATTTAACTGGAGCTTTCCACAATCTCTGTTCTCCTAACACTAACAATCTTTTTTGTTTCCATGTTCAGAACATTTATGTACCTTGTTCCGATTTCTGCTCTGGTGGATTTGTACTGATATCCACAACCGTCTCCGGATTCAGATGCTGTATGGCGTCTGCTATCTTATCCATGGAGACAAGAGCCTCTGCCATGTACAAGTGGCCAAGGTACCTAGATTAATTAAAGTGATCCAGTCAAAACAATCATGTGACAATGATTTATAATTTATCTTGATAATTTGAAAATGAGAATACTTGGCCTACTTTGTTCATTAAAATCAGATGTACTGTTGTGTTATTTGTATATGATGAGTTTGTCCACAGGTAACAAACCTCTGTGCCCCTGATAGTCGAGGTTGTCGTAGGAGATTCTCAGCATGTTGTAGAGCCAGAGCATAGTCATACAGACACAGAGACACATAGGCTGCTGCTGCCAGAATAGAGCACCTGTCAAAAACAAACATCCATGTGATAAAGAATCAAAACCAAGCATCTTTATCATACAGAATCAAATCAGGACAGATCACCTTTAAATTGGACATGTGAATATGTCACCTAGCAACATGTAGCATATGCAAAACAAACAAAGCATCAATTTCATACAGAAGCAAAGAAGATCAGAATCAATAGTAGCAAATAGTTGTACTAAAACAACACTCTTTTGAACAAGAGGCTCAGAGGGCCTGTATCGCTCACCTGGAAATGTTAACAAAATTGAAGTTGAAATAGCCAGATGTTGCTGCACATGTATACGTAATACATGGTTAGTCAGGGGTTATATTTATATGCAATTGGACAAAATCCTGTCATTCCAACAGAAAAAGAAGGAATTTGAAGAGTTTGTTATGTTTCCACTATTGGGCCTGGCCCCTCTGCCCCCAGCGGGGTCAGACCCACCATTGATACAAAATTAGTTCCCCTTCACCCAAGGATGCTTTAGACAAAATATGAACATAATCCTCCTACAGAAGAAAAAGAAGACTTTTCAAGAATTTGCTAAATTACCCCTATTGGGCCCCACCCCTCAGGCCCAAGGGGGGTCCGACCCACCATTTATACAAATTGATTAACCGTCCCAAAAGAATGCTACCTTTATTTCACCTATTCGACCCCGCCACTCTGCCCCCACGAGGCCACACCAACAGTTTATACAAAATTTAGTCCCCTCGGACCAAGGACGATTAAAACTAATTAAAGATAAAATCCATTTATACAAAATAGATTAACCTCCCCAAAAGGATGCTACTGTTCAAATTTGGTCAAAATACCTTCATCCCCATGGAAGCAAAAGGATATTAAAGCTATCCCTCTATATCCCTTAGTGGGCCTGCCTCTCTGCCCCCAGGGGGGTGAGGCCCACCCTTTATACAACATTGGTTCCCCTTCAACGAAGGGTGCTTCACACCAAATTTGGACATAACCATGTCATTTCTACAGCAGAAGAAGAATTTTTATGAACTTGCTATGTTTCCCCTATTGGGCCCTGCCCCTCTGCTCCAAGAGGGGCCTCACTCACTGTTTATACAAAATTGAGTCCCTTTGGCCCAAGGATGATTAAAACTAATTAAAAATAAAATCCCTTAATCCCTATGGTAGAAGAAGGATTTTTAAGGTTTTACCTCTATTTCACCTATTCAACCCCGCCACTCTGCCCCCATGGGGCCACATCAACAGTTTATACAAAATTTAGTCCCCTTTGACCAAGGATGATTAAAACTAATTAAAGATAAAATCCCTTAATCCCTATGGTAGAAGAAGGATTTTAAAGGATTTACCTATATTTCACCTATTCGACCCCTCTGCCCCCAGGGGGGGGGGNNNNGGGGGGCCACACCAACAGTTTATACAAAATTGAGTCCCCTTGGCCCAAGAATGCTTTAGACTAAATAAGGATGAATTCCCTTAATCCCTACGGTAGAAGAAGGATTTTAAAGGTTTTACCTCAATTTCCCTATTTGGCCCTGCCCCTCTGCCTCCAGTGGGGCCACATCCACTTTTTATACAAAATGGAGTCCCCTTGGCACAAGGCTGCTCCAGACTAAATTAGGATAAAATCCCTTAATCCCTACAGTAGCAGAAGGATTTTAAAGAATTCACCCCTATTCGACCCCACCCCTCTGCCCCCAGGGGGGCCACACCAACAGTTTATACAAAATTGAGTCCCCTTTGGCCCAAGAATGCTTCAGACTAAATTAGGACAAAATCCCTTAATCCCTACAGTAGCCGAAGGATTTTAAAGGTTTCACCTCTATTTCCCCTATTTGGCCTGCCCCCAGGGGGGCCACACCCACCATTTATACAAAATTGAGTCCCCTTGGCTTAAGGATGCTCCTGACCAAATTTAGTCAAAATCTACTAGGCCGTTCAGGACAAGTAGCGTTTTAAAGGAAAAGTTGATGGACGATGGACTGACGGACGACAGACGCTGCGGTATGGCATAAGCTCGGACCAGGTGAGCTAAAAATCCATTACAAATGTCACACAACTATAAACCTGGTTTTCTTTCTTGTCACACCAGCTATTGTTTATCATACCTGAGATTGGCTACCTCCATAGCTCGCATTGGGTTGCCAGGTGGAGCAGGAACCAGCACCATTTCTGGGGGAGTCTTACTGAAAGGTAGATATGAGTATGACATATAATTTACAACCAATTATTATTCAAAAGAACACATTCATTTCTATGTCTGCAGAACTATAGGACTATCTTCCACAAACATGAAACTACCATATCCATGTTTAGTGAAGGTGTCCTGTATTGCGATTCCAGGATATGATAAATTTCCCTCAGGTTCCAGGGTTCTTACAAGATATGTACATAATTATTGCACCAATATGATAACAACAGGTTCTACAGTACTCACACTCCCTCCTGGTCCTCGGCCGGTGTGGGTTGTACATTGAGGGGATCCTCTCGTAGAAGAAGCAGGGCATTTTTCAGACAAAGGGCAGCAAACTCAAGATTGGGGGCGGGTATTGCCGGTGTACCAGGGCTGTGGGGAAAGACGAGGAAAGTCATTGGCTAAGTGGTCTCCCTCTCACAAACATCATATAGTTATGTAATATCTATCTTTATGGAATCTAGATAGGGATACCCCTGACAAAATCTATGTAAAATGTCCACATATTAAAACAAAGGTATTTTAAGTGGTTCACGATTAAGCCTAATATTATGAATTTGTGCCACAACAGTTCCTGCTGCAAATGATGCAGTATTGCATTTAGCTAACAAGTTTTTTTAAGAGATAACACATGGACACTTTTACTGGATTGCATAAAAGTTCAAAAAACTGTAATTTCTACTTTTAGATGACATTAAGTTTAGCTCCCTACCTTGATCTGTTTTTGTGAATGCCTGGACCAAGTCGTAACTTCCTGTGGATGCCACTCCCATCTGACCCCTGAATGACTTCTAGTCTTCGTTCTAATTTTCTGTCATCATCATTATTCTAAACAAAACAAAGATATCTCTAGATTATAAATCACGTTTTGCTTGAATATAAAATTGTTATTGCTGAAATCTTCATATACTTAAGCAACTTACAACAAACAGTTTCTTGAACTGAAAGCAAAAAACTAAATAAAAGACGTTCTCCATGGTTATCATCATAATGATCTGGAATGTCAATTTTTCTACAAATAATAAAAAGTTACATGAATTAAGTGAATCGGGTTACATATTTTATTTATTTATTATTATCTTGTGCAAAATATACCTGTGAAAATGTACATTTGGTTTACTGTTATATTTATTAACATAAAGTGTAATGACTGGTATGTCTTTACCATCAGAGCATGCTTCCATACAACATAGCACATTATCATTCAACAGACTAAAACAGCTTACTTTGCTCTGAATACAGGATGTTGATTTATTTATTAAGGGTATGATCTGATATGTTCATTGAAAATATTTCTTACATATCAGTAAAATAGTCTATGGTTGCCTTTAATTTGTGTTACTAATAGAATTTGTTATATTTGTAACAACTTTTTAAAGGTTCAGATGAATCTTGGTGAGAATGTAGGGTGAAATACATAAACATATGAAACAGTAATATTAATGTCAGAAACATTTCTTTTAAGGCAACTACAACAGAAACGTAAATTAAAAAGAGCACAATTTGATTTTTGAATATTTTTTATGCCATCACTTAATTAAACTAATTCACAAAACAAGACAGAAGGGAGGTAATTCCTTACAACCTCATCATACCCACCTCTCTGTTGGCCATTATACAACACTCCGCGAGCCGTAGCCACAGCCGAGGGTTGATACGGAACACCTGTACAGCCTCCACCAGACACTCAAACGCACCCAGGGGATTGCCACAATGCAGCAGCTGTATACCCATGTTGTACAACAACTCGTAGTGGCGACTCACACCTATCATGTTTAATGGCTTCCCATTCAGATTCTTATCTAAAGAAAAGAAAATTATAGTATTTTAATGTATGAAACATGAATCTTATACTACAATAACATGGTCTATTCCTTACTACCTGTGTTGAGGCAATTTAATAATTAAAGATTGTTTCTTCTAATTCTTCTCACCTCTGGGTAACTGTCATAATATTTCTCTTGGTTTTTTCCCCCCAATAAGCTCAACATATTCAAAATTTGAAAATGTTATATTCCTTTTGCATTCTGAATAGCAACAATTTTCTGGAATAACAAGTTCAAGATTTGTCAATATTATTTGGACAATTTCTGTTGATATCTCCAAAGAGGATTATGACCGTCCAATTACAGTTGTATACCCAAGATGTCATCAACTGAAATGGTATGTGAATGTTTGCTCCAATACAAATTAATTCTGAGGTAATTAAATTTGATTCTTGTAAAGCTATGATCAATTAAAGAAGGAGATGTAGCCATCAATAAGTAGTAAGCATGGTATCCAAATAAAGAAAGGAAACTTAATAGTATTAAAAGTTTAACTGTTATGGATATTAAGTTAACCAGGTTTTGATGGTAAAGTTAAACTGTTACGGATATTAAGTTAACTAGGTATTGATGGTAAAGTTTAACTGTTACGGATATTAAGTTAACTAGGTATTGATGGTAAAGTTTAACTGTTATGGATATTAAGTTAACTAGGTATTGATGGTAAAGTTTAACTGTTATGGATATTAAGTTAACTAGGTATTGATGGTAAAGTTTAACTGTTATGGATATTAAGTTAACCAGGTTTTGATGGTAAAGTTTAACTGTTATGGATATTAAGTTAACCAGGTTTTGATGGTAAAGTTAAACTGTTACGGATATTAAGTTAACTAGGTATTGATGGTAAAGTTTAACTGTTACGGATATTAAGTTAACTAGGTATTGATGGTAAAGTTTAACTGTTATGGATATTAAGTTAACTAGGTATTGATGGTAAAGTTTAACTGTTATGGATATTAAGTTAACCAGGTTTTGATGGTAAAGTTTAACTGTTATGGATATTAAGTTAACCAGGTATTAATGGTAAAGTTAAACTGTTACAGATATTAAGTTAACCAGGTTTTGATGGTAAAGTTAAACTGTTACATAAATTAAGTTAACTAGGTATTGATTATAAAGTTGAACTGTTATGGATATCAAACTAACAGGGACTATTTAACTCACGCTGCTCTGCTCCTCGGCGAAGATCTTTGATTGCATTCTCATTTTCCTGAATGGCCTTTCTAAAGTTAAATGCTCCATTGTGATGTTTACGCATGTGAAAATGAACACATCCCATATTGTTATAGTACATTACTGGCAGGCACTCTCCTGACTCTGTGAACAGTTGCACAAATGAAGGTGGCCCCAACATTTTGATTGTTTTACGATAATTGCCTCTTAGGTATTCAAAGTTACTCTTCAGAAATATCACAGATGTGTTCTGTAAAAGGAATAGAGTAATTAGTAAACAAATATTAATTATTTAATAATTCACATGCAACAATTTTTTATATATATATAAATCGGAACACAAAGACATATGTAAGGTGCCATGTCAGAAGTCATGCCTGTTCCAATGACATAGCAGAGCATAAAAGTTGTCATCATATCTGGACCTCATGGCAAACAATCGTTCACACCAATCTGATGGTCTAATCCTGAGAGAAAAAATAGTCTGAATAAAAATTTGGCAAATAATGTGATATAGTATATAAGCTCACCAAAATGTGAACATCTAAAGAAATGTGTATTTTGTTCGATCAGCAAATAACGTATACCATGTACTCACAATTGCCTGGGTATTACCATGTACTCACAATTGCCTGGGTATTATCATGTTCTCACCATGGCCTGGGTATTACCATGTACTCACCATTGCCTGAGTATTACCATTTTTCATTTCAACAAATTTTATTTCATTTAGAAAAAGGATTGAACAACAGGCATAGCCTATATTAGTTCTCTCCTAAAGGTAACAATGAGTGTTTATGCCTGGGTATTACAATTGTACTCACCATTGCCTGGGTATTCCCATGTACTCACCATTGCCTGGGTACAACCATGTACTCACCATGGCCTGGGGATAACCATGTACTCACCATTGCCTGGGCATTACCATGTACTCACCATGGCCTGGGGATAACCATGTACTCACCATTGCCTGGGCATTACCATGTACTCACCATGGCCTGGGAATTACCATGTACTCACCATGGCCTGGGTATTACCATGTACCCACAATTGCCTGGGTATTATCATGTTCTCGCCATGGCCTGGGTATTACCATGTACACACCATTGCCTTGGTATTACCATGTACTCCCCATTGCCTTGGTATTACCATGTCATCCCCATTGCCTGGGTATACAATGTACTAACCATTGCTTGGGTATTACCATGTACTAACCATTGCCTGGGTATTACCATGCACTCACCATTGCCTGGGTATACAATGTGCTCACCATTGCCTGGGTATACAATGTGCTCACCATTGCCTGGGTATACAATGTGCTCACCATTGCCTGGGTATACAATGTACTAACCATTGCTTGGGTATTACCATGTACTAACCATTGCCTGGGTATTACCATGCACTCACCATGGCCTGGGTATTACCAGGTACTCACCATTGCCTTGGTATTACCATGCACTCACCATTGCCTGGGTATACAATGTGCTCACCATTGCCTGGGTATACAATGTACTCTCCATTGCCTGGGTATTACCATGTACTCACCATGGCCTGGGTATTACCATGTACTCACCATTGCCTTGGTATAACCATGTACTCATCATTGCCTGGGTATAACTATGTACTCACCATTGCCTGGGTATTACCATTTTTCATTTCAACAAATTTTATTTCATTTAGAAAAAGGATTGAACAACAGGCATAGCCTATATTAGTTCTCTCCTAAAGGTAACAATGAGTGTTTATGCCTGGGTATTACAATTGTACTCACCATTGCCTGGGTATTCATCAAAGACTTTATCTCTCTCTTACAGGACTTCATAGATTTCATCATTAATAAGCACCGTGTTTTGAACTGCAATAAGGAAATGTGAAATTAATCCAGACAATGAATGAGGATCATGAGGAATAAATTTATCGGTAAATCTAACTCATTTTATGATAAATTTGTTATATTAAGATTCTGCATCTCAACAAAATACACGAAATATTTTTTCTGGGAATATTTTCTTGATTGAGGTCAGAGGTCAAAATACAGGTTGCAGTGATGTTGTTTTGTTTGTGACATGCAAATTTGCTTGGCGATAATATTGTATCAAATTTGATGATTCTGCATACACTTTGCAATATATGACTATTAATACATGTGACTTTTAAAACCAAATAAGAGATAAAGGATGGCTTATTTTAGGTGTATGAGCTCCAGAAATATTTCTTTATTAGTATCCAACTCTTCATTACAGTACCATGCTGATTTTAGGTTTCCACAACTCTGATGCTTCAGAATCCTCCTTGTTTTCTTTCTCAGTTTTTTCCTTGCTTCCATTGAACATTGTTTTTTCTGCATAACTCAGCATTCCAATAGCTTTTTCTGGCTGTAATTAAATAATGAAAAATATACAATATTTAAATACAATATATTTATATCATATTATATATTAGCCAATATTTCAATGATGAAACTATGGAAAGAATTCATTTGTATATATTAAACCCTATATTAAAACAAAGAATGTGGTTTCGTTTGCAAAGTTGGCTTATACAAAAAAGTTCAAATTTATTTGATAAAACTTGATTCCACAAATTGAGCATGATGTACACTACATTACACTTAGTTGTGTAAGCCTTACCTGGAAAGTACACAGGTACAACTCCACGAGTAACATGACAGCTTTTCTAGCCAAGGCTTCTTCTATAGGAGACCAGGAAGAGATGGGGAAACAGGATAGGTTTTTAGAAGACTCAAAATTATTTTCTAGGTATATACATGTTCATGAATATAACAATATTAAAAAAAAGACACAAAATACCCAAGAGGGATCATGGTCCCCAACATATTCTATGTTAGTGTCACCTTTTCCCTTAATTCTCTTATCTGTTTGATTGATAATCATCTTAACATTAAATATCTTGTGATTACTTTTGATCAACACTTCCTGTTTGATATTGTCCATTCTAAGTCAGGTCGTTCGTTCACATATCGACTAGTGTGTGAAAAAGAGAACAAGAAATATTGCTGACTTCAGGTGTCCATTGTTACTTCTTACAAGCTAAAAAAATCAGGAACAACATACCTATTAAGTTAACTGTTTGAGAAAAATGTGTAATTCTGTAAAACTGTGATACAAACTTCCATATTCAAATTTAATTAAAACCAAAATGCAATGCAGGTTCTGTTCACCCCTTTTTGAAATTTCATTCATATTCAAAGAGTCAGTTTTTCTGGTCCTTTATAAGATCATTGCTTTACACAAAAATATCAAAACATCATCACCATGTGAACGTGCTTATCAAAACTTATTTCATTTCAAATGTAAGCTGAAAATATATCAAAGTTAAAAAAAAAGTAGGTCAAGATATTAACTGGGGTCAAGTGTTGCCATACCACAAACATCGTTCCAGTCTTCAACAATTTGAATGACTCATTTCATATTTAATTCTTTCAATTATCATGACTTTTAATATGTTTTGTTGTCAAAATGATTTTTACCCAGAGGTTCGATGAACTGGAAGAGTTTGTCTAGGATGTTGAGAGCAGCTTTGTACTGTCGGAGGTGGTACAGTACCACAGCCTGGTTGTAGTAGATAACACTATGGTCCACATCCTCCAGGCTTTCACTGTTGTTGATGTTCACATTTGCCTACACAAATACAATGATGACAATCAACCATCTTTTAAACATTCAAAATTCCATCTTCTTTATATAAAATGATAAAGGTATACTGGTCAGTGTATGTTACCAAACTCTTTCAATAAATTGTATTTCAAAAGTTTTGTAGATAATGTGTCCATTTTATATATAAAAAAAAAAATGCTGGTGTATTCTTGAAATAAAGTTTCAAAATATTAAAAAGTAAAAAGAAAAAAATGACCTCTGTATTTTATTTCTCAGGAAAGTTGAAATATTTCTTGGATAAATAGAAATGGAAAAGTTTAAACGTTGGATGTGCTAGAGGAAAAATAAAGGGCCATAACTTTTGTAAAATTTAAGAAAATGTAAGATTTCATGTTATAGTCATTTTCAATTCATATAATCACACCCTTTTGTAACATTACATTAAGCCTAAATGAATATCCGTCAAACTAATTTGGTTACAGCTTTGATGATGAAATTAGAATTCCTGATACATTGTAGGTGTTTAACCGATTTGCCAAACTTACCATAAGACACACTGATGACAGTCTATCACGGAACTCATCTGTTGTGAGAAAGCCACTTTGATAGAACTCAGCTACAGCCTTGTTATGCACCACTTTTGGATCTGTGCTCCTTTGAGCAATCAACTTGTGCATGATATTACAACATGCACCATATTGTTTTTGATTGAATTCCTGAAGTGCCTGATTGGCTAATTCTTTCTGTTGCTCGGTAACTGATGGAACTGGAGGAGGAGATTCAACTACCTCTGCAGAATCCTCTTTGTTCTCAGCCATTTCTGTTATCAGATATCTAAAAAGAAGTTGGTAAGAAAATTACTTATTAATTTGACAATTAGAAATAATGTGAACAGCATATTTTTTAATTTTATACCAAATCTAAATTACACAAAGAAAGAAATCATGATTCCAACTAGAAAAAATACTTATAGTCAAGAAGTGTCAAAATAGTTTAAATGGCATTAACTTTGGTGTCAGGTTGTTTCGCCCTAAATCCTATTTGCCTTGGGTCATTTCACACTTAAGTTGTTTCGCCCTAAAACATTTTTAAAGTGAAATGTTTTAGTCCTGTTTAGTTGTGTAGGGCGAAGACAGTCAAATTTCAACTTTTTCTAGGTCTCCTTTAATCTTTTTGACATTTGACTCGTTAGATTTGTGCATGGTCGACCGGATCTGCACATACAATGTAGCTACACCTGCATGAAATTCTTTCGACATCCCAATTGTTTGTGATCCATAAAATAAAATAATCGTTTAAATCATTTTAAACATTTCGACAGATACTTATCACTTAACAATATATTTATATTAGGACGAAACAACTTTGGTCGAACTGGATTTAGGGCGAAACGACCCGGATCATTTGCTTTACCATGGTAATATCTGGTTTAATCATTAATATGAAGAAAATAAAAGTGGCTAAATATTAGTAGATATAATCTCTCTTGATCCGCCATTGATCGATGCATGACTTAAAATGATATCTTTCTATGTGTAGATCCTTAAAGACACAACATACGTGATTTTAGTGGGTTTTTTTGTACGACTGGTGAGTTATTCAAGCTACTGAATGGTCATATATTTGCCTACCGACATGGCACTGACACTCTACATACTTCTACTGTACCATCCCTCTACTGTAGCGGTCAACAGGTTTATTTTACAGTATTTGAAATTTTGCATGTAATGGCGGATACTAAAAGTAACTTTCAATTTAACAATGATACTGAATAGTTTTACCTGACTATAAATGCATAAACTCCGATTCGTGAAACAACTTTTATCGGTGAACAAACGCTTGCATGGGCGCCGCCATGTTTTTCCTAAACTCTTTCAGCGCCCCCTATCGGACACATCTCAAATAATATACAGGGGCCGGTATCTACATTCCACTGTGATAATACTATAATGGACTCAGTGATGATATCACCATAATAATTGCATGATGAAATCGTATCACTATAACGAATGGCGATATCAATATATAGTGTTTAGATGATTTTAGTGCAGAGACGTATATATCACAAATCAATAACAGTTCTCTGGTGATATTTTCAATTAAATAAATCAATAAGTGACAAACTGTAACTAATTGTTGATATCACTTTAACGAATGAGTGATATAACCAGTTTATTTTAACTTTAATAACTTGAATTGTTGATGATAGGAATTGGTGGAATAGTGGACCGGAAAACGGCGCCCATACGATATACAATTTACTACGACATTGGAACGGATGGGACATAAATGAAATTACCTGACAATTAATAACATTTCAGCCAAAGATATGAAGAAGTTGAAAAATGGGGAAATATCGATAAAAAAATGAGCATATATATATATTATGTAACACAGATAAGATTAGCGAGGAGTTCCGTTGTACTCTAGAGTGCTCAGAACTTCGTATCGACAAACAAATCTGCTTACTTGATCCATATTCTTTTTTGAACAAGCAAACGTTTTGAAAAAAATCTTCTGATTAAGAAATTGTCAAAAAAGAAAGAAGAAAAAAAGTGAAAAATATCTGTAAATGTATTACATGCAATGATAATGTATTTGTCCTTCTGTATGAAACGGTTTTAATATATGCTGTTCATATACTGAGCTAGTTTTCAATACAATTCATTCTTTATCAACGAATTTGTATCTGAAACTTGTTGCAATGCCATTTTCATTTTATTTTCAATTCAAAAAATTACATCTGCATAAAATGAATCATTTAATCGCAAAGCTTCATTTTAGTTTTAAATAACGCCTGACACACTTATAACGCTAACTGTGTACATTGACATGAGAGATAAAATATTGTGATGATACGGACAACAGGAGATAACCGAGTGACGACATGACACATTACACCGTGCTGCCATATATTAGTATCTAACGTTACACACGGGGTGATGGAGGTATACGACGAAGCTCCACCGTCATACACAGGTAGGTTTATTGTGAGTTATCTGATATTAATAAACAAAGGGAGTGGGGAGACATTTGATGAAGAGGAGATACGCTATCTAGGGCGTTAAGTTTGGATTTTGATGAGGAGTGTCGTCAAAATTAGGGTACAAGATCAAACTTGTGTTTGGTTATGAGCGTTTGGGAGGGGCGATGATAATTGTTCACCATTAAAAGTTAAATTTAGTTGAAGGCTCATTGGAAGTATTATAATGACATATATATTTGTACAGAGTTTTAAATGTTACAATAAGTAACAAGACTTCTACATCACGAGTTAGCTAATTGTGACGGACCCTCCTTTCTATTTATCTCTGTACCGGTTGATTATTGTTCTGCTGTTTATCTTTGTACCGGTTGCTTATTGTTCTGTTATTTATCTCTGTATCGGTTGCTTATTGTTCTGTTATTTATCTCTGTACAGGTTGCTTTTTGTTCTGTTATTCATTTCTGTATCGGTTGCTTATTGTCCTGTTATTTATCTCTGTACCGGTTGCTTATTGTTCTGTTATTAATCTCTGTACAGGTTGCTTATTGTTCTGTTATTTATCTCTGTACCGGTTGCTTATTGCTCTGTTATTTATCTCTGTATCGGTTGCTTAACGGTCTGTTATTTATCTCTGTATCGGTTGCTTATTGTTCTGTTATTTATCTCTTTACCGGTTGCTTACTGTTCTGTTATTCATCTCTTTACCGGTTGATTATTGTTCTGCTGTTTATCTTTGTACCGGTTGCTTACTGTTCTGTTATTCATCTCTTTACCTGTTGCTTATTGTTCTGTTATTTATCTCTGTATCGGTTGCTTATTGTTCTGTTATTTATCTCTGTACCGGTTGCTCATTGTTCTGTTATTTATCTCTGTATCGGTTGCTTATTGTTCTGTTATTTATCTCTGTACTGGTTGCTTATTGTTCTGTTATTAATCTCTGTACAGGTTGCTTACTGTTCTGTTATTTATCTCTTTACCGGTTGCTTATCGTTCTGTTATTTATCTCTGTACCGGTTGCTTATTGTTCTGTTATTTATCTCTGTACCGGTTGCTTATTGTTCTGTTATTAATCTCTTTACCGGTTGCTTATTGTTCTGTTATTTATCTCTGTACCAGTTGCTTATTGTTCTGTTATTTATCTCTGTACCGGTTGCTTACTGTTCTGTTATTTATCTCTGTACCGGTTGCTTATTGTTCTGTTATTAATCTCTTTACCGGTTGCTTATTGTTCTGTTATTTATCTCTGTACCGGTTGCTTACTGTTCTGTTATTTATCTCTTTACCTGTTGCTTATTGTTCTGTTATTTATCTCTGTACCGGTTGCTTATTGTTCTGTTATTTATCTCTGTACCGGTTGCTTATTGTTCTGTTATTTATCTCTGTACCGGTTGCTTATTGTTCTGTTATTTATCTCTGTACCGGTTGCTTATTGTTCTGTTATTTATCTCTGTACCGGTTGCTTATTGTTCTGTTATTTATCTCTGTACCGGTTGCTTATTGTTCTGTTATTTATCTCTGTACCGGTTGCTTATTGTTCTGTTATTTATCTCTGTACCGGTTGCTTACTGTTCTGTTATTTATCTCTTTACCGGTTGCTTATTGTTCTGTTATTTATCTCTGTACCGGTTGCTTATTGTTCTGTTATTTATCTCTGTACCGGTTGCTTACTGTTCTGTTATTTATCTCTGTACCGGTTGCTTATTGTTCTGTTATTTATCTCTTTACCGGTTGCTTACTGTTCTGTTATTTATCTCTTTACCGGTTGCTTATCGTTCTGTTATTTATCTTTGTATCGGTTGCTTATTGTTCTGTTATTTATCTCTGTACCGGTTGCTTATTGTTCTGTTATTTATCTCTTTACCGGTTGCTTACTGTTCTGTTATTTATCTCGTTACCGGTTGCTTATCGTTCTGTTATTTATCTTTGTATCGGTTGCTTATTGTTCTGTTATTTATCTCTGTACCGGTTGCTTATTGTTCTGCTATTAATCTCTATACCGGTTGATTATTGTTCTGCTATTAATCTCTATACCGGTTGATTATTGTTCTGTAATTTATCTTTGTACCGGTTACTTATTGTTATGCTATTAATTTCTCTATATGTTGCTTATTGTTCTGTTATTAATCTTTGTACCGGTTGCTGATTGTTCTGCTATTTATCTTTGTACCGGTTACTTATTGTTCGGCTATTAATTTCTCTACATGTTGCTTATTGTTTCTATGTTTTTATTCTGTACAATGTAGTTATTGTTTTATTATTTGAGTTTTGTACCTGTTGATTTTCGTTTTGAAATTTGAGATTCGTTTTGAAATTTGAGTTTTGTAACTGTTGATTTTCGTTTTGAAATTTGAGTTTTGTACCTGTTGATTTGAGTTTTGATATTTGTGTTTGGTACCGGTTGATTTTAGTTTTGATATTTGAGTTTTGTACCTGTTGATTTTCGTATTGAAATTTGAGTTTTGTACCTGTTGATTTTCGTTTTGAAATTTGAGTTTTGTACCTGTTGAATTTCGTTTTGATATTTGAGTTTTGTACCTGTTGATTTTCGTTTTGATATTTGAGTTTTGTACCTGTTGATTTTCGTTTTGATATTTGAGTTTTGTAACCGTTGATTTTCGTTTTTATACTTGAGTTTTGTACCTGTTGATTTTCGTTTTGATATTTGAGTTTTGTACCTGTTGATTTTCGTTTTGAAATTTGAGTTTTGTATCTGTTGATTTTCGTTTTACCGGTTGTTTAGCTACTGAAATAGTCTTCACATCCTCTGTTACGTGTCACTAAAATAGTTTACACACATTTCCATCAACTGTAGTGCGTTAACTGCAAGCTCCTGGAGGTAACAACAATACCGTTTGAAGTTAACAAGCACGTAGGACCACAGCTGAAAGACAAAAAGACAGACCACATGGACCTTCTACAAATCTTCATCACCATCACCATTATCTGCATTGCTGGAAAGACCCTAGCTAGGATCCTCCTTAACCATCACATCAAACATCTTGAGCTTGGTCTTTCGTGCCCGAAAGCCAGCGTAACTTTCAGAAGAAGTGAGGACATTGACATATGACGTTTTGCTGACCGTCAACTGCAGTGAAAATGTCACTATCAAAACTTGTACCTGTCCGCCACAAACAACGATCTAACAAAAGCGTATGACACAGGCAGCCGAGATTGCCTCTGGAAAATAACCAACAGGTTTAATTGATTTCCATACCACTTCATGACGATGGTCTGCTATTTTCATGACGGCATCAATGCAAGCAAAAGAAATCGCCGTGAGACAAGGCTGCGTGCTAGCCCAGACGCTGTTTAACCTGATGATGACATGGGGCCTTCCAGGACTCATATCCAGACATAGGTATTAGATACAGAACAGACGGCAAACTCTTCAATCTGTGATGCGTACTGAACAAGACCAATGACCAAGTTGACAAGCTCTTCACCAAACTTAAAACACACAGAGCCTCACCACTCTGTTCGAGAGGCACGGCAGAAAACGTAACTGATGACGCGAAAGCTTTATGCTGTGAAATCATGGCAGGATAAAGTCCCAATAGGGGTCACAGGAAAGCACGCCAAGTATCTCCGCTGGAATTGACAGTGACGAGAATGTCCGATGAACGCCTTCCCATCCCATATGCGTCCTGTATGGAGAACTTTAGGTTGGCGTTCGCTCCCACGGAAACAAAAAAGAAACTTTTAAAGATTCCCTAAAAACTTACCAAAATTCTTTGCCATCGACCAAAGCTCATTGGAAACCTCATCCTTTTAATTCCAGGGGTTACGTTCTCAGCACTCCTGGAATATGCCATGAAAAATGAAAAAATTGGTGTACATTAAGAGAATCTTGCGGTAGCTCAACAGTAAAATTGACCGGCTTTGAAGTCGGATGTTGCCTCTCTATAATATTAAAGGACAGTTTATGTTACACGAAACCAGGTAAATAGCTAACTTCATGCCTTTGATTTTGTCATGACATATTCCAGGGGTGCAGAGAACGTGAGCAAGCGTAACCCTTGGGACTTCAAAGTTGGGGAAACTTGAACACGCTCAACTGCAAAGGGAGCAACATGAAAAGACAGCCGAGCAGTTCTAAGCAGCAGGTTCCCAACATCTCTGATATGTTTTCTTTGAAATTGTACAAAAGCATTTCCGGGTGCGGATATATGGCTTGATCAGCCTTTTCCAAACCACAACGCATCTTCATGTCCCGTGACAATGGTGAAGACGGTCATTTTCCTAAAGTAAGGACGAACTAACAAGGTTTAACTAGAATAGTTTTTATACACTATCAAAATTTGTAGCTGTCAGGCCCCTGTTGCACAAAGCTTGGTTAGAGTTAGTTAAAATTCAAATATGAATACAATAAAATGAAAAAAACCCACCATCTTTCATGAAACCGTTCTCATGCTCAAGTATGCATTTGAAACGGTATTTGGCTTGGAGTATCTCTATTGGAATACGTTTTTTACACAGTTCATCATCGGCTGCCGGGTGTACACAGAACATGTTGGATATCTAATAAATAACGGAGGAAAACAACAACGTGACAATGTTATCCACTTGAGTGGTTTAATCAGAGACGTATATATAACCATTAATTGTAATATTACGTCTAATTTAGTTTAAATAATAGTCTACATAATCACATCCCTGGTTGATACGATTTCAATTTTGATCGTGTCGAATATCAACTTTAGTATAACGCAATAAATTGGGTCTTGTGCAAGACTATGACGTTTTACGCTCATTATGGTCACATGACCTATCACATGAGTTTAGTAAACCAGGAAGATGGCGGACGAAAGCGAGAGACAACCTCTCCTTGTAAACAATCAGAACACTCACGGATTAGGAAGTCCGCCAGCTTATTCGGCGGTGCCAGGTAGGTTCCAAATGACATAATATATGTTTTCAGGTTTTCATATCGAAAAATATCCACTTTGTACGATGACAATGTACATTGTTTACGAGGATCGCTAAACACAGACGGTCGCTGTATCATTCTTCGGAGAATCGTTATCAGTCCTTATTGTGACCCTAGTTCTTCTTCTTCTTCCTTTAATGGAGAATACTCTATCTAGAGTGTTGAGTTCTCCAGCGCGACTTATGCCGAAGGCAGCTAAAACTTCCGTATGTACAGTTTAAAAGAGGTAAAAACAGTGGGGTCTACATAGCGTATTGGGTAACAGGTCATCTCGGCACTTGGAGAGTTCGGCACTTACGTTTCGAGACACCTCGGCACTTTTTCTTCAAAAAGTGCCGAGGTAACCAAGTTCCGAAAATATAAGTGCCGAGGTAACCAAGTGCCGAAAATATAAGTGCCGAGGTAACCAAGTGCCGACTTCACCAAGTGCCGAGGCGTCTAGCATTCGCGTATTGGTGGCCGGCTGCCTAGTACCACTAATATTAGGTTATAACGTACCCAGCGACTGAAAGCCTATAATAACTAGTTGCGTGCCCCTGTGCTCGTACTGTACGAGGGCGTGCCTGAAGCTGTCCAGGGTGGGAGACGATCGTATGTCGGGGGGGATTTCATTCCATGTGATGATGGTACGTGGTACAAACGAGTATCGGTATGTGTCGAGCTTTGTTGGAATTTGCCGTATGTTGTTAGCAGTAGCTCCTCTGGTTCTTCCTGATGTTACGGTAATGTCCTGGTGTATTGGTACCTCAACCAGATTGTTAATTGTTTGTGACACATCCTGGTTCCCTGTTGAAGTAGTCCCCTGTGGCGAATCTGGCAGCTTGTCGCTGGACTCTCTCAAGTTGGTCCTTCTGTTGTTGAAGATTGGGATCCCAGACAGTGGAGGCATACTCAAGCACGGGCCTAACGAGAGTAGTATAAGCCTGGGCCTTGACTTCTCTGGTGCATCCCCTAAGGTTTCGCCGAAGGAATCCAACCGATCTTGCAGCCTTGGCAGAGGTTTGGTTTATGTGCTCACGCCAGGAGAGATCCGAGCTGATATAGGCCCCAAGGTATTTGCTTCCAGGGACAGTCTCTAGGGTTTGGCAGTGGAGTTGGTAGTCGGTGTGGATAGGGTTTCTTTTCCTGGAAATGTTGATGGTGATACACTTGTCCGGGTGAAACTCCATCTGCCAGTCTCGCTCCCACTTTTGCAAGGCATTGAGGTTGTCCTGTAGGATGGCAGTATCCTCACTCTTGTTGATGATGCGATATATGGCGCAGTCGTCAGCAAAGAGTCTGACTGGAGACTGTACGACATCTGGTAGGTCGTTTATAAAGGCCAAAAACAAGAGCGGGCCTAACACTGATCCTTAGTTATACATAATAGATCGGTAGTAACCACTCTTATATATATAACGTGCGTAAAAATTCGCCCCAAATTATGTAGCAGGAATGATTTTGTTTTGTCAACTGTAAGATACAAAGATTATATCGGAATATCTAATTTAGTACACAGGGACCTGAAAATTTGCAACAGCTATATATATATATTTGGGGTGGCATTTCTACCGAAAATTGATCTCCCCCCCCCCCCCCCCCCCCCCCCCCNTACTCTAAACACCATAGATTAGGTCAAAATATAACTGTAACAAATTATCAGGTCCCTGTTATTTAGCACAGACTTATAATTAGATATAGTAACATATCCGTGACTGCTTGTCGTCTACCACTTCTGGTAGAGTGTGTGTCCTCAAACGGCATAGTAAATGGATGAAATGTGTTAAACAATTTAAAACCTGGACCCAAACTGTGACTGGAAAAAGTTGGGTGTTTACAATTTACATAAATTAAACTATTAACTTACCTGGTAAAACCCTTAACTAATCCATTATGCGCCATTTTTTCACAACACTCAAACCATTTCATTAAAAAAATGCATTGTGCCCCATCAATATTGCCCCAAACAGAGTCATGATCTGTGATCAGTGGTTCATTTAAGGATCTGGTTCTATAAGATTTAAATCTGGTTCGCACAACAAGTTGTTAGCCCTTAATCCAGAGGGTAATATATTTAGTGTTAAAAAAGTTAATGCTTTCATGTTTCACAAACGATTGTGATGTTGGAAGATATTAGGTATATGCTGTGTTGAGATGTGGTCGTGCAGGCACGAGTCTAAATAATATATGGCCATACACTTATAGACAGGCTATGAAATGTTCAACCCTGAAAATATTTTAGGGCAAAACAACCTAGCTAACGACTTGGGCCAACTGGATTTCGGGCATAACGACCCGACACTATTTGAAGTTGGGGTTTGTTTCAGCAGGTTAGGACTTGGTGGTTTCATTCTGTTTAAGGGTCTGATTATATTTATGGTTAGGGATTTATTTGATGGACAAGTTAGGGTAAATGGTCATAGTTAGTTTCAGGTTCAAGTACGGGTTTACACTTGGAGTTAAGTGTCACTAGGTTTTTAGTAAACATTACCTGTTTGTTGTCATGGATTTGGGATAATGTGGTTTCAGGATGATATGGCAATCTTAGGGTATTATGGTTGTCATTTTGGGGCGAAATTACATATAAAATAACAGGTATAGTCTTAAAATGGTTCAATCAATGTCTATGTTTAATTCTGAGATTTTTTTATGGCTTAGTGACATGTGACCCACTGAAGGTTTTTACTTATGTAGTGGAACTTAACCTGTTAATTACTCAGGTGATCAAGCAGCCCAATTAGTGATGGCGTCCACATAGAGTTCAAAGGTCACAGGTTCAAATCCTGGTCTGATCCCGTTGCAATTTACTTTCTCCTGTTACACTTATAAATGGCTATAAAGGAAAACCATGTGAGGCTTAATACACAGCATGCTAATAGTCTCAACATGGCAGAGTATAACAGCAATAAGAATCGCCCATTAAAATCCAGCATACAGACAGTATTTCTAATACTAAGTAGCCTGAGTGTGCACATTAACTTTGTCTATGTGTGGGGAGTGACCCCCTAATTCCACTGTACATGTTATGATGTTCAAATCATGAAAGCTAACTGGGGTTTTAGTAAAGGGACATAAATCATGTATTGGAGTTCCTTTGTGTGCATGTTTGAATTTTGTTTGAATATTTTATGAACTTCAATCTCCAAATTCATCACTTTTACCTGAAAAATATACATGTTCTAAGTACGGTAACATCCCTTGAAGGATTAAATCTCCATAGGGAACGTGTTTTGTCAATAACTTACAAACTTGTGTGTTTCTATATACTTTTTTTTCTTGGATGATGAAAGAGATTGTGAATAATCCCCTGAAAAATATCATCATTAGATAGTTAAATGAGTTAATTTTGTTTCAGGACCATCTGGCGAAAATGTGACTGTTCCACCAATAGGTCCTGATGAGTTACCTCCCCCTTACACCCCCACCGCTCAGGGTGGGATTCCCATGGTGAACTGTAAAGTATGCCAGGCACTCATCAACATAGAGGGAAAAACAAACCAGCATGTTGTCAAATGTACCGTGTGTAAGGAGGCTACAGTGAGTTATCTCCCTTAATACACCCAACACTGATGTGTTGTTCATGCCTCTTTATATAACTCTTGTAAAGGATTTATCTATAATTCAAAAAAAAAATTTTTTTTTACTTGAAAGTCATTTATATAGTCTAAATGTGAATTATGTGTAGATTTGATGGATACAAGTAATATAATTTTGTATGTGATTGATTATTAATTTCAATGACCTCTATATTTCAAAATGCTATACAATATGTTAGTCTGTTAGGTTTTTTTGTTTGGTACATCTGACTTGTGAAGAGCCTGCAATGAAAACATAATAAAGAGGCTAGGTAGATACATGAGAATAAGATCAGAACATTTGGTACATTCAAGTCAATTCACTTCCTGGTTTTGTTGTTTGTGGTTACCAGGAATATTATTTAGTCCATAACAGTATTTTTAGCCCATTATTGTTTGTAAATATTTTTTAGCCAATCAAAGCACCCCCACCAGGAAAGAAGTATGTGCGATGCCCTTGTAACTGTCTGCTGATCTGCCGAAGTTCGGCTCAAAGAATAGCTTGTCCGAGACCAAATTGGTAAGTATAGTTCCGTAATCACTCGTATATGTACATTTTGTTGAATTATACATAATGGCTATATTCTGATTGGTGAATTTTTATCACATTACGTACCCACCAGTTATCAGATTACATCTGTCTTTATATAAAGTCTTCAGAAAAGGTTTCTATTCTAATGAGGAAGAAATACCAATTCTTTTGTTTCTTTAAGGTAATGAAATACTTATTATTAGAACATCTAATAGGAGGCGCGGTAGCCCAGTGGTAGTACGCCGGGCTCGTGACAGAAGGGTTGCGGGTTCGCGCCACAGCACGGCAATGTGTTGTATCTTTGAGCAAGATACTTAACTCCGCTTGTTCCAGTCTACTCAGCTGTAAATGAGTATGTGGTTGGGCAGTGCTAGACTTGTTGAATGCTAGCTGTTAGCGCCGAAATGGCAGCTCCGGCTGTATGCTCCCCAGGGAGTTGAGAAAGATATTGGCTGGTTGCAAACGCCCTATAACCATGGATAATAATTTGTGAACCGCTTTGAGACAACCTACGAACTAGGATGTGATAAAGCGGTATATAAGAACCTCCAATTATTATTATTATTATTATTATTATTATTATCTACAGTATGATTGTATTTTCTAGGAAATAAATTCCATTTACTGATCTTCATATTTATTAGATGTATATGATTATGCTTTGTGTAATTAATTGTTCAGTACTGTTGTTTTGTCTTTTTCAGTCGTAGAATCATCACCCTTGGAAATATGATTTCCACGGTAACGGTACGGTCTCCGGGGACTCAGAGGATTCGGTGTGCCCACTGTGGGGACATATACCTGGTGGGTATCTTGTTTAGATGGCTATTAACGTCGCCCTTGGTTATTGGCAATCCCTGTTAAATCAAAGAAATAGAATTACTGTGTTTAACATTAACAAGTTGTCTACCATTAACAGTCTTAGTCAAGCCAGTTGTATATATGTGTTCAGTACCTAGAGGAAGCAGGTGTCGCTGTGTGATCAGGCCATACAGAGCTATCCCATTCAGTTTGTTCCAAAAGCAGTACAGCTTATAGAAGTTAACAATGTAATAACATAATGTGTAAAATGTAATAAATGTATTTTATATGTATTAGATAGAGCTATTTGTCTGGTTTACAATACAAAGTATAAGCTGAATGTACTGATAGCCCAGAGTTGTGATATTTGAATTACTATTGACTCTACATGATAATTAATACAGAACTATATATCTCTTGACATATCAATAACTTACCCTGAAAATTACATTGGATGTACCCTCTTAAGAGATCTGTCTCTGATTTATCTTATAGTTCAACACTTTGGGAAATAACCTACTAGCAAGATGTCCACACTGTAGGAGTGTGTAAGTATGGAAGAAAACTGATCCTCATGTCCAAAACGTGTATCTTGTCTCTTACCGTCTTTGAAATCCATGTATGAATTTCGCTGTGTCTTCCAAGGAAAATACAAATAAATCTTTTCTAATGAAATTGCATTTGAAACCAAAATATTTTTATCATTTTTTTTTATGAAGAGTAAAAATATTTAAACCATAAAACATTATGTTGATAGTGACTCACTGATAGAACCAGATCACTCTCCTGTCTGTCCGCTTCATGCCAACTCTAATTTTTTGTTTTGATATGTCATATCATTGGCTGGATTGTATGTCAAAGGTGAAGGTCACATAACCAGGTCAAGGTTCAAAACAAAACATTGTCACTTTCCAGTCTGTTAGACACCTACCAGTCGGGGACATTTGTTGCTTTAGATAATTGGGTGAGACTTGTGTTATACTCAGTTAACCATCACTCACACTCAGTCTGTATTATAGGTATATTACAGTATATGTTTGACTCCACAGGTCATCGGTGGGACCAGAATACGCCAGAAGAAGGGCAACCATCTGCTTTGTGTTTGGACTGATATTCCTTGGAGCTGGAATTGGTGTCACGGTAAGGTTTTATCCACTTTGACTTAAGAAGTGTACCAGTATGGGGCAGGGGATATTGACAAATACATCTTCTTGTCAACGGTATGTACAATTTAAATAATGCCTGATGTTATGTTATAATTGGATAATGCATTTGCCAATTTTGTATGTATGTTTGTAGAAACCTATTTTTAAGTACCTCTGTATGTACATTTTGTTAACACAAAATAAAGCGGGCATTGCTAGGTTTTAAAACTTTTATAAACATAAAGTTTGTTATGTTAAAGTGCTGATAATTAAATTCCAGGTGGGGACCTATGAGTTGGCCAGTGAAAGTGGTGGTATATACACAGTGTGGATAGGTAAGTCATATTTGTCTCCAGTTACCTGTAATTTACAGCGATGGACTCCTTGGTGTTTATCTGTAATTTACAGGGAAGAATTCACTTGTATTTACCTGTAATTTACAGAGAAGGGTTCACTTGTGTTTACTTGTAATATACAGGTAATGATAGATTCAGAGGTGTTTACCTGTAATTTACAGAGAAGAATTCATTTGTATTTACCTGTAATATACAGGTAATGATATTCAGTGGTTATAACCTGTAATTTACAGGGAAGAATTCACTTGTATTTATCTATAATTTGAAGTTTTAAACCATGTTAAAAGTATTTTGTTTTATTTCTAGTACTCATTGTTAAGTCACAGTTCTGGTTTATTTCTGTTCTAGGAGCATTCCTTACTGGCATCATCTTTGTCTTACGAGGAATCTACTTCGCTGCTATGAAGGTCAGCAATGTTGTGGAATCTGCTGCAGCATAAATACAAAGAAAAGATTTCGACCTATCGGTGACAACAGGAAAATGACCAAACTATAGAAAAGATCAATTGAGAATGTCACCATGTTTTTTTTTAAATCTTTGACTGGAAGATATATTTTGTGCGCTTGGAATTTTCTACTGAAGAAATTATTTTACATTTTTTGGGCTAGATGATTTTTGTACAATTTTGACACTTTTTATGCTTTTTCTTTCTTTATGCTACAAACCTACTGATCACAAAATGATGTTGTAATGCTATTTAATTTCACATTACTAAAGATGATTTTATATAAAAAAAAAATTGAATTGAATTCCTACAAGTTTAAATACAGTCAGAATTATTAAGTCACAAAACATTTCTGTATGAAAATACTTTTTATGGAGATGAACTCTCCCTCCTCATGTACATATACACAAACCATTATCATTGTAACAGTATGTCACCACCATACCTGTAACAGTGTATCACCACCATAGCTGTAACAGTGTATCGCCACCATACCTGTAACCGTATGTCACACCCATACCTGTAACAGTGTATCAATGCCATACCTGTAACAGTGGATCACCACCATACCGGTAACAGTGTATCACCACCATACCTGTAGCAGTGTATCACCACCATACCTGTAACATTGTATCACCACCATTCCTGTAACAGTGTATCACCACTATACCTGTAACAGTGTATCACCACCATTCCTGTAACATTGTATCACCACCATACCTGTAACATTGTATCACCACCATTCCTGTAACAGTGTATCACCACCATACCGGTAACAGTGTATCACCACCATACCTGTAGCAGTGTATCACCACCATACCTGTAACAGTGAATCGCCACCATACCTGTAACAGTGTATCGCCACCATCCCTGTAACAGTATGTCACACCCATACCTTTAACAGTGTATCAATGCCATACCTGTAACAGTGTATCACCACCATTCCTGTAACATTGTATCACCACCATACCTGTAACATTGTATCCCCACCATACCTGTAACAGTGTGTCACCACTATACCTGTAACAGTGTATCACCACCATGCCTGTAACAGTGTATCACCACCATGCCTGTAACAGTGTATCGCCACCATGCCTGTAACAGTGTATCACCACCATACCGGTAACAGTGTATCACCACCATACCTGTAGCAGTGTATCACCACCATTCCTGTAACAGTATGTCACCCCCATACCTGTAACAGTGTATCACCACCATCCCTGTAACATTGTATCACCACCATACCTGTAACATTGTATCCCCACCATACCTGTAACAGTGTATCACCCCCATACCTGTAACAGTGTATCAATGCCATACCTGTAACAGTGTATCACCACGATACCTGTAACAGTGTATCACCACCATACCTGTAACAGTATGTCACACCCATACCTGTAACAGTGTATCAATGCCATACCTGTAACAGTGTATCACCACCATACCTGTAACAGTGTATCGCCACCATCCCTGTAACAGTATGTCACACCCATACCTGTAACAGTGTGTCACCACCATACCTGTAACAGTGGATCACCACCATACCTGTAACAGTGTACAGATCAGCTATAATAAACCAGGATATACTATCACACATGGACTACGAAAGGAAAGATCTCCTGTTGTAGAGATACTGTGTGTCACCACCATACCTGTAACAGTGTATCACTACCATACCTGTAACAGTGTATCACCACCATAACTGTAACAGTATGTCACCACCATACCTGTAACAGTGGATCACCACCATACCTGTAACAGCATGTCACACCCATACCTGTAACAGTGTATCACCACCATACCTGCAACAGTGTATCACCACCATACCTGTAACAGTCTGTCACCCCCATACCTGTAACAGTGGATCACCACCATACCTGTAACGGTGTACAGATCAGCTATAATAAACCAGAATATACTATCACACATGGCCTACGAAAGGAAAGATCTCCTGTTGTAGAGATACTGTGTGTCACCACCATACCTGTAACAGTGTATCACTACCATACCTGTAACAGTGTATCACCACCATAACTGTAACAGTATGTCACCACCATACCTGTAACAGTGTATCACTACCATACCTGTAACAGTGTATCACCACCATAACTGTAACAGTATGTCACCACCATACCTGTAACAGTATGTCACGCCCATACCTGTAACAGTGTATCAATGCCATACCTGTAACAGTGTATCACCACCATAACTGTAACAGTATGTCACCACCATACCTGTAACAGTGGATCACCACCATACCTGTAACGGTGTACAGATCAGCTATAATAAACCAGAATATACTATCACACATGGCCTACGAAAGGAAAGATCTCCTGTTGTAGAGATACTGTGTGTCACCACCATACCTGTAACAGTGTATCACCCCCATCCCTGTAACAGTGTATCACCACCATACCTGTAACAGTGGATCACCACCATACCTGTAACAGTGTACAGATCAGCTATAATAAACCAGAATATACTATCACACATGGACTACGAAAGGAAAGATCTCCTGTTGTAGAGATACTGAAGCACTTCAAATGTTGTCATTTAACAGTCATTCCACTTATGTACTAATTGATTATAAGAAATACAGGGACAGAGGCTAGTTTCTGGTTGAGGATTAATATAAATAATGATTATTGGAGATAATAGGTTGGAGGCCAGTTTCTATCTGAGGATTTATATGCAATTTGATCATTAGCCCTACTGGGTCAGAGTCCAGATTCTGGTTTGAATTATAGATTATCACACATTATTTTCAGGGTTGATCGTTTGAACAATTTTCTCATTGCTGGCACTTGGATAAAATCTAGCATCGGCAGTGATAATGGGTTGAAGGCCAGATTCTGGTCAAGGAATTATATTGATTGATAATAAGTTAAGTTGGAAGTCAATTTCTTGTCAAGGTTTCATATTAATTTATGATAAAAATAATAATGAGTCGGAGGCCATTTTCTTGTTGAGGAATCTTGAGTGTGGACATTTTGAGAAAGACACTTTCATATATAGTGGAACAAATTAAAAACAAAGTTGTTGTAGTAGATCCATTCTTTATATTGATATGTTGATTGCTCCAAATTATTGTAGGCATACAGGAACAAAATTATAATATGAATTCAAATGTTTTTACTTTTTCAATAAAAAAATTAAGTTTTTAAGTCCGTATTTACATGTGATATTACAGTAGGCATAGTATTCCTAAATATTTGTTCTTATCTAAGTAATTAGTCCCCATCTGGTACTACAGGAGGGAATGATCACCAGTACGTTGTACTACCGGACGGAACTTTAACAATCACTGTGCCACATTCGTTTATCGCAATCCAACCGGTTGAACCTGTTCGTTTATGAAATAAGGTCAGACCTAGTAATCTGATGCTGCTTTCAGGCAATCCTTGTAAGGCCTGCATAAACATTTGCAGCTCTACCAGTGGTAGTAACTGGTACTAACAATCTACCGGTGGTAGGAACTGGTACTAACAATCTACCGGTGGTAGTAACTGGTACTAAAAGTCTACCAGTGGTAGTAACTGGTACTAACAATATACCAGTGGAAGTAACTGGTACTAACAATCTACCGGTGGTAGGAACTGGTACTAACAATCTACCGGTGGTAGTGACTGGTACTAACAATCTACCAGTGGTAGTAACTGGCACTAACACTCTACCAGTGGTAGTAACTGGTACTAACAATCTACAGGTGGTAGTAACTGGTACTAAAAGTCTACCAGTGGTAGTAACTGGTACTAACAATATACCAGTGGAAGTAACTGGTACTAACAATCTACCGGTGGTAGTGACTGGTACTAACAACCTACCGGTGGTAGTAACTGGTACTAACAATCTAGTGGTGGTAGTAACTGGTACTAACAATCTACCGGTGGCAGTAACTGGTACTAACAATCTACCAGTGGTAGTAACTGGCACTAACACTCTACCAGTGGTAGTAACTGGTACTAACAATATACCAGTGGAAGTAACTGGTACTAACAATCTACCGGTGGTAGTAACTGGTACTAACAATCTAGTGGTGGTAGTAACTGGTACTAACAATCTACCGGGTGTAGTAACTGGTACTAAAAGTCTACCAGTGGTAGTAACTGGTACTAACAATCTCCCGGTGGTAGTAACTGGTACTAACAATCTAGTGGTGGTAGTAACTGGTACTAACAATCTCCCGGTGGTAGTAACTGGAACTAACAATCTACCGGTGGTAGTAACTGGTACTAAAAGTCTACCAGTGGTAGTAACTGGTACTAACAATCTACCAGAGGGGATATAACCATACTGCTGGAAGAAATTACAGTGAAAGTACACTGTAATTGATACTAACAGAGGGAATGATAGGTTTGTGAACTGTCCGTCCATATTCTGTCTTTGGTATTCCATCCTGCCATACCAAAAGTTTGTCTGGAGCATATCTCCTATATTATTTCACCTGGAAATATAGAATTTTGTGAAAAGGTCTTTTTGGGGATGATTTTTGTCCTCAATCATTGAACAAATATTCATTGCATGCTGATATTCAAGTCAGCTATTAGAAAAACAACTTTACCTGTAATATACTTCTATGTATCGGTATAATTTCTGCACAAGTGGCTGATCCACAAATGTACAGCCTGGTCAATAAAGAAATGAATGTTGCTGGTAGGTAACTATTGATTGCCTCACAATACTCAAAGTTGATTTTTACCCAGATCTATTATCTAGGAATATAATATCTTTTCCATTTACATGAATCAAGTATTTAAAAAAACTGTAATAGTGACTTTGTATTATACAAGTACACGTAGCAGGAACATCTATCCCCTATAGTATGTAATCGTAGGATTTTTCGTGATTCCATTCCCGGTAATATTTTATTTTCTTATGATATAAATCCTTTCATTTATAATTTGTTATGTTCATGTATAATTTATTTTGAAAAGATGCAATTTTAATTACCACATCCCTCCTTACCTGGAATGAGGTTTGATAAATAAGGCTAAAAAATCCCTCCTGTTACAACAGGACTTTATAGTTACTGATAGCTCTGTAAGTACACTATATATTATAACCTATAATTACACTATATGTTTAGGTATTGGTAACCATGTACAACGTAGTTTTAAAAACGATTAAAGTGTACATTTCTCTCTTGGGTTTTTTAAGATGTTTTCAGAAACATGTATTTCCGTGTGACCTAATGCGATGGACTTTTGGTGCGTTGTTAAGCTATATATATTAATGTTTATCAGGCAGGTTTTTAACTTTGATGAAGTTACCTTTTTCCTGTGGAAATAAAATTTCCATTTTTCTGCTGACTGCATCTACCAGTCTGTGATATTAATCCTGTAAATATACTTAATTTAAAATCTTTACCAAAATTTACCAGTGCATAGTTGGTGTTGTTTGGTTTTAGTAATTACAGCAATTGCAATGTCCAATCTTCTTTACATACCATTTGTCATTAAAAATTGAAAAGAAATTTTCACACGACCCATTTCCCAGTGTGCATATTTAAAAGTTGACATTTTAGCTGTATAGTAGTCTGTTGGATAACTGAACTACTGTAATGAAGCGGATGTAAAACCACTCAAACAAACTGTGTAGTTGCCCATCTTTTAACCCTGGTGATAATATAAGGATTAGGTATAAATAGGGTTGATGTCATAAAATATATGCATTGAGAATATTGGAATTCTATGATTTTGAAAAAAAAAACTAGAAATTTCACCAAATTTGGAAATGAATATTTACCCTTAATTTATTGACAACGGTACATGGACGGAATGAAATGTCGAGTGTGGTTCTCTCTGTCAAGGAGTGAAAATGTTTACCGCAGATGGTAACAGAACTGTTATATTTACTTTTAAATGTGTAGGTCCTTGTTGGTGCAATATAATTGATGTCGCAAACATTGTGTTAACTTTCATTTGTTTAAAAATTGTCAAATATGTCTTAAAATTAATACAAATGTAATGTGTGAACCAATATGATTTATACGAAGGATTTGAAAATGACGCTTGAACAAATACCGTGTGATTTGGTCCTGGCTGTCAAGCTTATTGCTCCCCTTATACATCTCAAATAAAAAGATAAACGAATGATTTTGAGTATGTACATTGAACAAAGGTTAGTACAATATATCACTATGAAAAAATTTGTATTGCCACAATTACATTAATATTCAATACCAAAACAATATAAAACAATTCATGTCATATGACTTCATTACCATAAATCGTTGTTATTTCATTGACCTTATGGATCTATAAATACTCATATCACTCTTTGATATTTATATGTATCGGAAGATTTGTAACCAAACTTTCATAAAAGAAGCAAGGAACATTCATGAAGAAAAAAACTCTCCTAATCAACAAATTGTTTTGCTTTTCAGATTTTAAGAAAAATATTTCAGTACACTGTATCATAGTTTGCTATATGCCTGAGTACTGAGGTGATACAAATGTCCAGCTTCACTATGCTTGTCATTGTGATTACACTAAGTTTACTATCGACTTCTCTATGTGTATGAATTGTATTTAATACGTCTTTTGTATAAAATATTTTTAACAAATCTTGAACAGTATATGAATCAGTTCTGGTTCACAATATCATTGTATCTACTCTATGTGCTTACGTAATGGTTAGTGTGAGTCTGCATTTTGTATTATAGTGTGTGAGAGGTATTTATAATAAATATGTTATACATTGTAAATGTAAAAACTTCCTTACAATGAATCTGTCAACTGGAAGTTCTTATTTCAAAATGTCTTCTTTTTTTTTTAGATAATTGAAAATTAGCTTTGTGCAAATTTATATAAATGTTAATAAAGAGAAGAAAAGAAATTCAGAACAATGTAGATTTAGCAACCTAGATCCTATATAATTATTAAGTAATAGTCATAAACAGATGATAAAGTACATTTGTTTTGCTGTATAGAACAAATTGATCAGCAGAGAGCTTCAACAGTCAATTCAGTATAAACTTCTTGTTTTAAGGAAGGTTTTCGATGATTATGTAATATTTAATATATTTAATGTCAGATGAAGACTTTTTATATAGAAGGCTCATTATGGCTGTGATTGTACAGATATTCCATGTGCTGGTATTATGTTTACAATGTAATCAGATAACTTCCCAGTGTCCAGTGACACATAGCTTATTTGTTCAACCTTCCGCCTGCCCCCTCACAAGTAACAGCTTCTACCCTAATATCAAGTTAGGGGGGGGG
>NW_018408845.1:678403-814369 GCF_002113885.1 Mizuhopecten yessoensis | reverse complement strand
GGGGGGGGGGCAGGATATACACCCTCATGAAGTTTACTTACAAAATTTTACTTAACACTTTTAAAAAAAACCTGTAAAAGTTAATTTTGATGGTTTAATTTTTCCACCATTTATTTTTATTAAAAGTATCTTAATAAGAAACACATTATGAAACAATTCTTATACTACCTGGTAATAAAAAATAGTATGATAGGGGGACATTGATATCTTCAAAAAATTCACCATTAAAATGTATTTGAGTTGGAATTTTTGGTTTAAAATTTTGTTATTTAACTGTAGGTTGGCGTCAATATTATTCAAAGGAATATTACCCTCATGCTATGCCATGTGTACACCTTCAGAATTCATTTTAGCTATTAAACCCAAGCCTTGTGTACATACAAATATACCTCTGTGCCATTTCAGCGTTTATGTGTAAAAATGCACATGCATGTGTGCAGTGTTCTTTCACCACTGTAGACAATATTGGACTCATCCAGATCAATGCATGTTAGAGTCTACTAAAGTTACATAGGGGTGAAAGGGTTAAAGTGTTACTTCACTGGAAAAGGTTTGCTGTCATGTTGAACTACCACTTAACCTTGAAAGTAACGCTGTCAAAACAATTACCCTAGGTTATATATAACCCTGTATACAGTGTTTATATAACACCATTTACAGTAAATATAACCCTGTATACAGTGTATATATAACACCATTTACAGTAAATATAGCACTGTATACAGTGTACATATAACACCATTTACAGTAAATATAGCACTGTACAGTGTATATTAAGACGTATACAGTATATATGAGTCTATATACAGAATTACTGTATGCCATATACATAACCATGTATATTGTAAATAATACACTATACATCACCTTTGGTTTCATTGAAAAGAAAAAAAATGTTTAAAGTAAGGTATTTTGGGGAGGTTTCTGTCTAAAGCATCTTAAGAATAAATTTTCAAGTTATGTGTTTAACAATTCACAGTTTTCTGTACTGTGATAAAATCATTATACATGTGTTCATCAGGAATACAGTTAACTAATGTGAGGACTTAACCATTCACGGTTTTTTGTACTATGATAAAATCATAATATATATTTAAAAAACCCGTTAATTATTGTGTGGACTTGAATGAAATTTTGTTGCTTATTTTGGTTTCAAATTAACAGATTTCTACAAGATCTTAACTGTTAGAAGATGTGTCCTAAGCATTACGTTATCTTGTGACTTTCACTGGATCCCACACTAATGCTGTTCCCTTGTAAATATAGATTTCAATGTTAAAATATGCAAAAGGTTTTTATCTTCTTATAGAAGAAATAAATTTGCCTGAGAAGAGTTGTTGTAGTTTGGTGACGTCGACTGTCACATGTAAACTATTTTATCATTGATTATGATATTCTTAATAAAGTGCTTTTATAATATTGTGTTATTGTTATATAGGAAGTGCTTGTTACTAAGTGTGTAGAAATATTGTGCTGTCTTAATAAAGAACAAGGGTTGTGTCATTCCTACAAATGGAGGTATGGCAGTTGTGTACTCCTATTTCTACATAAATCGTCAGTTCTTCGTATGTGCTCATATTATGACATGAACTTCTGGAAAACTTATTCCTAGTTTGGGAAGAGTTGACTTAATGCCCTGGTACACATTTTACTGATGTATTTTACAAGTCCTGTCCGGTGTTAAATTATTCTTCTCGTTGCCAAATGACTTACGATATAAACACCTAACAGACATTTGTCAAATTACTTTAGGACCTTTTCAAAGCTAAAATAAAACAGATCAATACATGTGTGTTATTTCAGATTAAGTAAGTGGTTTAATTTTTTCCGCATTTATTTTATTAAAAGTATCTAGTTAGAATCATATTATGAAACAACTCTTGTGCTACCTGGTAATAAATAGTATTATTTGATAAGTAAGTAATTTTGTCCCCCACCATTCCTTTTTTTTTTAATTAGTAATCTAGGAAATCCTGTTTTAAATGAAAATTTTGTTTTTCTCTAAATAACCTCTACAGTGAAATGGGGGTCACATAACTGCCATAGCCCTCAAAACTTGGTATATTTCATACCAACTCCAGTATATCTCATACCAACTCCAGTATATCTCATACCAACTCCTGTATATCTGGAGCTGATCGTACAACAGAAATGTCCTAGGGAAGTAATGTTAATGTTTATACGTTTGTTGTACCATGAAGATGACATGCATTGGTGTATAAATAAATTCACCTCTAACATTACTGTTGCTTTTAACCTGCTTTTTTCTTCGGCTGAATCACACAATCAGTGGTGTACCCTCGGCATGGATCTACTCTGTAGCCTAGCTCCAGAAAACTGTTTCACAAGATAGATATGTTTGTATGAATTTGTGATTAAACTGTTAATTCAAATATCTCTGATGCTTTTAAACATATAATTTTCCCTGTCACAAACAAGTTGCCAGAAACACAACACACCCAGAACAAGAGGCCCAGAGGCCTTAATAGCACACCCGGTATTTTATTTTACCATACTGGTTTATCAAATAAGTACAAGAAGCAAGAGGAACTACATGTAAATCTATTTTGTTGGGTAAGAAACATAAGTTTGGTTTAAAACTTTTCCAAAAGATGCTCTAGAAGAAGTTTGATTAAAATCCCTTCATTTAAAAAGAAGGGAAAGATTTTATACAGAAGGGGTAGATTTGTCTCTATATCCCCTATTAGACCCCACCCATCTGGCCCAAATAAGGGGGCCTGCACACCTCAGTTTATACAAAATGGATTCTTTGGTCCATAAGCATGCTTCAGTCTGCATATGGTTTTAAGTCCCTTGTAGAGGAGGAGAAACATTTTCCTCTATTTCCCCTATTGGGCCCTGCCCCTCTGCCCTAAGAGGGGCCACATTCTCCATTTATACACAATTAAATTCCATTTGCCCAAATATGCTCTAGAACAAGCTATTGGGCCCTATTGGGCTCTGCCGCCAGGGGGGCTACACCCTCCGTTTATACAAATTTGAGGCCCCAGAACAAATTTGGTCAAAATCCTTGTATTGGTTGAGAAGAAGAAGATTTTTGAAGATTTACCTATTTGGCCCCGCCACTCTACCCCCAGGGGGCGATACCCTCAGTTTTGTAATGATGCTCCAGACCAAATTTTGTCAAAATCCTCTGAGCCATTAAGGACTAGCAGCCTTTCGGCCAGGTGAGCTAAAAATGTATCGCCAAAAATAAGATTAATATTGTATGCATGATATACATGTATTTGATTCCTGCTAACTATTATTAGTATTTCACAATTAGAAAGTTACACAAAGTTGTGGTGACATCTGAATAGGAAACAAGTTAAATTCTGACTTTCTCTGTACATGAGACATGATACAAATAAAGCAGTGCTGCAACTAGCATGTGACCACAGTTAAGCAAACATTTTTTTGTCAAACATCTGTTACCTGTCATGTGAATATACACAGTGTCAGGACCTTCGGACAGGAAACCTTTGTGTTCAGTCTGCATATCTTTCTTAAAAAAAAAATGAAAACTTTGCAAAAGTTGTCTCAAATAATAAAACGATCTACATCTATTCTACCTTATTGAATTTCTTTCTTGGCTGGCCTGCCTTGGTCTACAACCACATTACCATGTGATCGATTGGCCATTAAACTGTACAGACTTAGGCAGTATAACCTTTGGTGTATACTGGTCACTTAAGATACCATTCAACTTCGCTTTCAGAAAAATCCATGCAATATCACACAGGAACAAACATTATTCATGCAATGTATTTTACATTTGTGCACGAAAAGTCTGTTTATTGGCAGTCACTTCTGGCCCGATGGCATAAGTATGAGGCCATGGGTTCCTCGCGCAGTATTTCTGGATGAGCACAGACATGACTAAGCTTTATTTTATGTGTTCAAGTTCAAGTTGGAACATTGAGGGGGTGATGGCGGGGACTCCGTACCTAGTACACTGTCTAGAACAATTTGACATCTACATTTGTGGTATATCTGAGCATTGGATTAGGGAACATAACTTATCGTTTTTAGATACATTTAAATCTGTGGGTTATTTATAGTGTATTCGCAAAACTTGTTTACGAAACAGACCCTTTTAAGTATAGATGTAGGTTAAGAAGCGGGGTTGCTCTCCTGTTCAAAAAGGCCCGCTATCGCGTACATGAAATTGAGGTAGATAACCCAAGGATAGTAGGAGCGGAAATTGTTGTATCCGATGACCCGTCAATATTCTGTTTTGCTGAATATATGCCAGCATCTTCGAGAGCGTTCGATGTGTTCAGTAATAATGTAGATATGCTAGAATGCCTGTATTCAGTTTACTCGGAGAGAGGGAGGGTGATCAAATGCAACATACTCAACATTACACCGAAACGCAACAAAATACACCATGACTACAAACTCCACAACCACACATTACACCAAGTAGAATCAAGCAGATACCTAGGCTTAACATTACAAAATAACCTACGATGGGACAAACATATTAACAACATCACAGCCGATGCCAATAGGTCCTTAGGTTTTCTAAAACGCAACTTAAAAAAATAAACTCACCACATATAAAAGAACATGCATACAATGCACTAGTCGGACCAAAACTTGAATACTGCTCTTCCATTTGGGATCCACACACCACAAACCAAATTAAACAAATAGACAAAACACAACGAAGAGCAGCACGCTACGTAAACAACAGATACCAGAACACTAGCTCCGTAACAGACATGATCCACACACTACAATGGCCAACATTACAAACACGGCGCAGCTACACAAGAATTATACTTTTTTACAAGATCATACACAAAATCGTAGCTTTAAACCCAACTCATTTACTCACACCCGTAGACCCTCGCACCAGACATGCACACCCTCACGCATACAAACACATATCTGCTACAAAGGACACCTACAAATATTCATTCTTTCCACACACAATAACACAATGGAATCTCCTTCCCATAGCACTTCAATGCACACTTACCCTACACAGCCCTTGAACCCCTCATCACACGCTAAACATACGCCAGATTTTATCTTTTTATCTATACCTTGCACACACAAAAAATCACAAAAAAACACACCCTAATCACTGTAAATAATCCCCTTTTTCACGCCTCTGCAACAGGACCCCCCGCGGGCATAGACATCAAATTGATGGAGCCCCCGTACGACAAAGAAGAAGAAGATCTTTCTTGGGGATATAATATGAATGTAAAAATCAAAGGACCGCGATGTGAATTTACTGAAAATGTTCGTTCTCTATGTTTTCAGTGTTTTCAGGAGTTTTTAGACAGGTCGAACTTAATGTCTACAAAAGTCCAAGACATATGCTGTTGTCCCTCTTATACATTTTCTCCCCAAACCGGTAATTGTACACTCATTGACCATGTCATAATTGAATCAAGCATGTTTGACCTGGTAAACGACATATGTATATTAGGGGACACGGAGTTAAACCTGTCGGAACACCTACCTGTATTGTTCATTAAATGTAACAACGTATCTACTCCAGTCTATAAAATCATGTAACGTCAGGTTAAATTGGAATAAAGCTGTGTCAGAGGAAATGTTACAGAAGTATAGTTATCACTGTACGATAAATTGTCCAAAATACGCGAACCAGGTACTGAAGTAATAGCGCAGGATGAATTTGACATATATAGTAATGAAATTGTGTCAGCATTTCTAAATTCGGCTAAAGGGTCTATACCTGAAGTAAAATTTAAAAAGCATCTAAAGCCATATTGTTTCACGATACCATGATAGGAGTCAGAGCGATATGGATGAGGGGTGGGAAACCACGAGATGTATTAAATAATAGGTACAGAGAGTACACACAGGCTAAACTGATTTCAGAAGGGGATTAAGAAAACATGCGTTTGAGAAGTACATGACAGCGCAGTTTACAGAGATAGATAAATCTGGAGAAATTGACCAGAAATTATTTTGGCAACTATTAAAGAGAAAAACACAAAAGAAACAATATGCTCAAACTGAGTTGAAGTACGACGGAGTCACTTATCGTAATCCAAACGAAATGGTAGAAAAATGGGCAGAAGATATATCTACTGATAAGGCAGACAATCGTTTCGATAACAATTTTCAGAGCGAGATATTAAAATGTGTTAGAAACATTGAAATTGGGCTTTCCAATGGAAAGGACAAATATTTGGATGACCCTGTTACAGACCGTGAAATCAAAAATATATGTTGTAAATTAAAACTAAACAAAGCTGGAGGGATTGATAATATTGTGTATGAACACTTCAAGTACGGGAGTGAATTGCTATAAAGTCATTTGTCGAAGTTATACAATGCTGTCATCAAGTGCAGAACGGTGCTTGTCATGCTGGACTTGTCAGCTGCATTTGACGTCATCGACCATGGCATACTTTATAAGCGTCTGAAATACTCTTATGGAGTGACTGATACCGCACTATGCTGGACACAGTCTTACCTGATTGAACGACGACAGTGTGTTGCCATCGGATCTTCCACCTCACATGACAAAGTACTAGATTTTGGGGTTCCTCAAGGGTCGGTGTTAGGACCACGGAAATATTGTATGTACTCCAAACCGATTGGAGAGGTTTGTCGTCGCCATAGCCTTCGCTATCATTGCTATGCCGATTACACACAAATTAACATGGTCATCAAACCACAGGACAGTTGGAATACATGTAGTCTCAGAAAGTCTGGAAGCTTGTCTGACAGATATCAGTAGCTGGATGAACGCCAACATGCTTAAGCTTAATCAGGAAAAGACGGAACTAATCGACTTTTCCCCAAAGTGTCAGCAAACAATGGCTCTCCAGTTCAAGGTCGGTGCCAGAACGATTGAGACTGTTCCAGCTGTTAAAAACCTTGGGGTATACTTTGATAGTTCACTGAACATGGAGAAACAGGTGAACGCTATTGCCAAATCCTGTTACTACCAGATCAGGAACATCGGCTGTTTTTCGGCAGTTATAACTGCAAATGCATGCAAGATTTTGGTGCATTCACTTGTTACCTCTCGGTTGGATTATGGTAACGCCCTGCTCTGTGGTATATCTGACAAACTAACTAGTCGTCTGCAAAGGGTCAAGAACACTGCAGCACGGCTAGTTACTCATACTCGAAAGAGAGAGCACATCACATCTATGCTTTATTTGATGCACTGGTTACCTGTACGATACAGGTCGCAGTACAAAATTCTGGTGTACACATACAAGGCACTGAATGGAACAGCTCCTCAGTACCTACAGTAGCTTGTTACCCTGTATCAGCCATCACGATCACTGCGGTCGGAGTCAGAATCTTTGTTGTGTGTCCCAAAATCTCGTACTGTGACCTACGGAAACAGATGCTTTGGGAGGTTTTCGGCTACGTTGTGGAATAGCTTATCATCTGCTATTAGAAAGTCCAATACCCTGGCCAAGTTCAAGAGGGACATCGAAACTCACCTCTTCACGTCTGCATTTTAGAATCCTTGCAAAGACGTCATGTAAATGTGAACATTGCTTGCTTAAATGTATAAAAGTGATTGTAAGCCTTTGTTTTTGTTTTCACAATTATAACCATTACTATTCTCCATATGTTGTAAAGCGCTTTAGAGTAATTTTACAAATTACATAGGGCGCTATATAAATGTTGTATATTATTATCAAGTCTCAACATATACCTGATGATTGGAAAAAAGGCCTTATCATAACACTGTATAAGGGAAATGGTAAACCGAAAGACGACCCGAATAGTTATAGAGGGGTGACACTTTTACCTGTAATATTCAAATTTTCTGAAATTATTTTGTCAAAGAGATTGGATCCTGTCCTAAATACGGATAATTTCCCAAACAGGCAACAATTAGCATATCAAAAGGGGTTATGTAGTCTGCTAACGTCTTTTAATCTTCAAGAATGCATACGGTATAACACGGAGGAAGGAGAAGACGTACATGTAGGATTTCTCGATAGCAATAAGGCTTTCGACACCGTTTGGCATGCTGGGTTGCTCTTTCAACTGCATGAATTAGGAATAAAATGTAAATCATGGAACATTATGAAAAGTATGTATACCAATGTACAAAGTAGTTTTTTAGTGAACGGAATGAGGTCAAGCTGGGTAACAATGGAGCGCGGTATCTTACAGGGAAGTGTTCTTTCAGCAAAAATGTATCTTGTTTTTATAAATGAGTTGTTGAACAATATTGAAAAATGTGGGAAGGGTACAGTAATAGCAGATCTGCGAGTTAACATTCCCACACAAGCAGATGATATATGTGTAATTAGTACTAAATATTCAGATCTGCAATACATGCTTTCTATATGTGAAGAGTACAGTAAGAAATGGAGATTTACATTTTCTTCTGCTAAAAGTAAAATTGTAACTTTTTCCTGTAAAAGAAGAAATATTGAACGTAAGACTCTGTATTGATATAACTGTATTCTTCCGAATGTTGATGATATCGTCCATGTTGGTGTAATGCTGAACAGTAAATTTAATTCAATAGAGCGTACCTTACGTGCATGTAACAAGTTACGAAGCGGAACCATGAGTATCATTCGATGTGGAGCCCATCCAAGTGCTTTAAACCACTAACTATAAGTAGAATTATAAAATGTAAGGTGTATGCTGCAGCCTTATATGGTTGCGAATTATGGTGTTTATCTAGAACAGAAATATTAATGCTTGAAAGAGCACAACATTTCATCTTGAAAGCAATACAAGGTTTTGAGACTAACACCCGTACAGATATGTGGAGAAGTCTACTTGGATGGACTAGTATATAATCCTATATAGACACTAAGAAATTGTTGTTCCTAGGTAGGTTATGTAGATTAGATAAGACGAATTTGTCGTCTCGTGTATTCTTTACAAAATATTCAATTTTAATATCATGACAGCTTTTGTCTCGTTATGCCCAGCATATTTGTATATATAGTTTTGGGATGGGGATCTCAACCGTTTCGAAGTTATGACCAAGGGGTTGATTTAAACATATTTCATTGTCGAAACAGACAAATGGATGAGAGACAAGTTCTAACAACTTACAAGCTCTTCTCCACGAATACAGCATATGAATTACATTTAAATCACGTGACGTACTATGTACACAGAGATAAATTCACAAAATAATAATATGGTAGATTTTTTTATCCAAATCAACTTTATCACAAAAAATAAAGGGGGTTTGGAGGGGAAAGTAGATGAAAGACGGGAAAGGAAGTCGGGAGGGAGCTGATTCGGTGCCGATTGTATAAGGTTCGTTTAGGTAGTATCAAAACGCTTTGTTGTATTCAAAAACGTCTGTACCGATTTAACTATATAGATGTTTGTTTCATAGGAGTAAGTGTCACTATTTCCCCACAAAATAACTTCTATATTAAAATCTACATTTAAATCGCGAAATGTATCAAATAAGACGCTTCTTTGAATAACAAAATTTGAACATGTAAAGAAGTAGTGATTCGCATCTTCCACACCGCACAAACAATTTGGGGATCGACAAATTCCTACTCTAAATAAATCTGACCGTAAACCACTTCAACGATGCCTTATACGGCCATGTAGTACAGAAAGATACCGATTTCCAGTATGCAGATAATCAGGCACAGATGGAGGTACACGAGAAATTTTACTCTTAAAAGTCTGAAAGGGGGGGGGGGGGGGGGGGNGACTCACCATTTGTATAATTTAGAATCCCCACTACCTAGGGATGCTTCCAGTTGATATCCATCTCTTAGTTCCACAAAAGAAGTCGCTTAAAGCAATATAGCCAAATTGCCCCCTTTTGGCCCCACGCCTCAGCCCCCTAGGGGGTCAGCTCCACCATTTGTACAATTTTGCATCCCCACTACCTAGTGATGCTTCCAATCAATTATGATAAATATCTAGTCGTTTATATCAATATAGCCTTATTGCCCCCTTTTGACCCCACCCCTAAGCTCCCTGTGGGGTCAGCCCCATCATTTGTATAATTTTGAATCCCCACTTCCTAGGAAAGCTTCCAGTCAAATATGGTTGATGTCAATCTCTTAGTTCCAGAGAAGATGTCGCTTAAAGCAATATAGCCAAATAACCCTTTTTGGCACCGCCCCTCATCCCCTTTTGGTTCAGCCCAACCATTTGTACAATTTTGAATCCCCACTACCTAGGGATGCTTCCATTAAAATATGGTTGATATCCATTGCACAGTTCTACAGAAGAAGTTGTTCATAGCAATATAGCCAAATTGTCCCCTTTTGGCCCCACCCCTCAGCCCCTTTGGTGGTTAACCCTACCATTTGTACAATTTTGAATCCCCACCACCTAGGGATGCTTCCAGTCAAATTTAGTTGAATTCCAATCAGTGGTTAAGAATAAGATTTAATTGTATGTTTTAATAGATACTATTGTACCACTATTTATGGACTAATTTGGCTAAAGAAGAACCTAAAATATTTTTTATGCTATTTTAAAAACAAGAGGCCCAATGGGCCTGCATCGCTCACCTGATATAAATCTCACACTTGTAACCTTAAAAGTGACCTAAAATAAAGCTACAGGCAAAATATCAGTATTTATGATTAAAATTCATTCACAAGACCTAATTTTCTTTTTTTAAACATTCTACCCCTGTGATTGAAAGTCGAACAAAGTCATTATGTTGAACAAATTGTATAGCCTTTCATCTCAGGATGCAATTTGCAAAGTATTAACATCCTGGAACCCATGGTTATTCAGAAGAGGTCGTTTAAAGATTTTAAACAAATTTGACTCCTGTGACCTTGAATATATGTCAAAGTCATTCACTTTAACAAACAAAGTAGTCCTTGATCCCAGCATGCTACTGACTAAATATCAACATCCTGAGCCTTTTGGTTATTCAGAACAAGTTGTTTAAATATTTTGAACATATTTGCTCCTTGTGACCTTGAATATGATTCAAGGTCATACACTTAAACAAACTTGGTAGCCCTTGATCCTAGTATGCTACTGACTAAATATCATTACCCTGGGCATTTTGGTTATTCAGAAGAAGTTGTTTAAAGTTTTTAACATATTTGACCCCTGTGACCTTGAATATGGGTGAAGGTCATTCATTTGAACAAACTTTGTAGCCCTTCATCTCAGCATGCTACTGGCCAAATATCATCACCCTGGGCATTTTGGTTATTCAGAAGAAGTTGTTTAAAGGTTTTTTAAGACAATTGACCCCTGTGACCTTGAATATAATTGAAGGTCATTCATTTGAACAAACTTGGTAGCCCTTCACCCAAGCATGCTACTGGCCAAATATCATCTCCCTGGGCAGTTTGGTTATCGAGAAGAAGATGTTTAAAGTTTTTAACATATTTGACCCCTGTGACCTTGATTATGGGAGAAGGTCATTCATTTGAACAAACTTTGTAGCCCTTCATCTCAGCATACTACTGGCCAAATATCATTACCCTAGGCCTTTTGGTAATTGATAAGAAGTTGTTTAAAGGTTTTTTAAGACAATTGACCCCTGTGACCTTGAATATAAGTGAAGGTCATTCATTTGAACAAACTTGGTAGCCCTTCACCCAAGCATGCTACTGGCCAAATAGCATCTCCCTGGGCAGTTTGGTTATCGAGATGAAGATGTTTAAAGTTTTTAACATATTTGACCCCTGTGACCTTGAAAATGGGTGATTGTCATTAATTTTAATAAACTTTGCTTCTGGCCAAATATCGATACCCTAGGCCTTTCGGTTATTAAGAAAGGGTCGTTTAAAGTAAAATTAGGGACACAGTCAAATGAGTTAAAAAAAACGTGAAATGATTTCTACAGCACCATGATTCCTGACAGTTTGGCTTTTGATTGCTGGACTCGCGTTCAACGTAATAAACTAGGGCCCAATGTGTTGAAAAAAGAAGTTACCAAAGGGACCTGTTTCTACTAGAACCAGAAAGGTAATGGAATGTTTCAACCAATATGTGACCATAGAGACTATTTCAGATTTCTCATTTATTTTTTATTTTTTTATTTATCTTGTTAATTTAACCACTGTGATTTCTATATAAGGTCAAGGTCACAGAAGTCATAAAGAGGTATAGGTGTTTTTCCCGGTTTCGACCTAAACATAACCAATAGTAAATATAGCTATCTAACTTGGATGAACCGATAGTATATATCACCATGTCAATAATCAGAAAATATACCATTGATATATGCCGTACATCTTTGTTTTTACACGGTGCGCCATGCCTCTGTAATTGATGGCTTTAAATACTCATTAAATTACGAATAATAATAATATAATAATAATATACAACATTTATGTAGCGCCCTATATAATTTGTAAAATTACTCTAAAGCGCTTTACAACATATGGATAATAGTAATGGTTATAATTGTGGAAAAAAAAGAAAGAAAAAAAGGCTTGCAATCACTTTTATATATTTAAGCAAGCAATGTGCACATGATTGAACAAATAAAAGGGTGGTATTTACATAACGTCTTTACAAAGATTCTAAAATGCAGACGTGAAGAGGTGAGTTTTGATGTCCCTCTTGAACTTGGCCAGGGTATTGGACTTTCTAATTGCAGATGGTAAGCTATTCCACAACGTAGCCGAAACCCTTCCAAAGCATCTGTTTCCGTAGGTCACAGTACGAGATTTTGGGACACACAACAAAGATTCTGACTCCGACCGTAGTAATCGTGACGGCTGATACAGGGTAACAAGCTCCTGTATGTACTGAGGAGCTGTTCCATTCAGTGCCTTGTATGTGTACACCAGAATTTTGTACTGCGACTTGTATCGTACAGGTAACCAGTGCAACGAATAAAGCGCAGGTATGATGTGCTCTCTCTTTCGAGTACGAGTAACTAGCCGTGCTGCAGTGTTCTGGACCCTCTGCAGACGACTAGTTAGTTTGTCAGATATACCACAGAGCAGGGCGTTACCATAATCCAACCGAGAGGTAACAAGTGAATGCACCAAAATCTTGCATGCATCTGCAGTTAAAAACTGCCGAATACAGCCGATGTTCCTGATCTGGTAGTAACAGGATTTGGCAATAGCGTTCACCTGTTACTCCATGTTCAGTGAACTATCAAAGTATACCCCAAGGTTTTTAACAGCTGGAACAGTCTCAATCGTTCTGGCACCGACCTTGAGCTGGAGAGCCATTGTTTGCCGACACTTTGGGGAAAAGACGATTAGTTCCGTCTTTTCCTGATTAAGCTTAAGCATGTTGGCGTTCATCCAGATACTGATAACTGTCAGACAAACTTCCAGACTTTCTGAGACTTCATGTATTCCAACTGTCCTGTGGTTTGATGACCATGTAAATGTGTGTGTCATCGGTAAGCAATGATAGCGAAGGCTATGGCGACGACAATTGGTTTGGAGTAAATACAATATTTTCGTGGTCCTAACACCGACCCTTGAAGAACCCCAAAATCTAGTACTTTGTCATGTGAGGTGGAAGATCCGATGGCAACATACTGTCGTCGTTCACTCAGGTAAGACTGTATTCAGCATAGTGCGGTATAGTCACTCCATAAGAGTATTCCAGACGTTTATAAAGTATGCCATGGTCGATGACGTCAAATGCAGCAGACAAGTCCAGCATGACTAGCACAGCTCTACTTGTTATCCAATGCAGAAGCTTTATCATTATGTACACGTAGGAGGGCCGTCTCAGTAGAGTGTCCCATGCGGTAGGCCGATTGCATGTTGGCATGGAGACTGTTTGCATGGAGATGAACCTCTAAACGCCGGGACACAACCTTCTCCAGGATCTTAGACAGAAAAAGCAGATTTGAAACTGGGCGGTAGTTTTTCAACTTCTCCTTGTCCATTCCAGACTTCTTTAACAATGGTCTGACATGTGCCTTCTTGAAACATAATGGAACCTTCGACTCAGCCAATGATTTGTTCATGATTGAGGTAATCAAAGGAAGCAGTGCTTCAAGACATTGCTTTAATAGGTCTGTAGGCAATGGATCAAGCTAACAGAACTTTGATTGCGAGGTCATGATAATGTTGCGCAACTCGTCCTGGGTTGTTGGTGAGAGTTTTGCCAATGGTTCCCCATCAAATGCAATGTCAGCAGTCATGACAGAGATGTCAATGTCAGCAGAGGTGTTCACTTCGGTAATATTTTTCCTGATTGAGCTGATTTTATTCAGAAAGTAATCACTGAACTTGTTTGCTAAGTCTTTTTCAGAATTACGGCTTGGTAGGATAATTTCACCTTTCTGTCCCATTAGGTTTTTGGTGAGTCTAAAAAGATGTCTATTATCCTTGCCGCATTCTTTGATTCTTAGACTCCAAACCTTTTACAGCTTGAAACGAATTATAAAGTTCCAATCCAAAATTAGCTGTTCCCTTGAGTCACACGTTTATACTTTACATACATGTTCATGCCAATTTAATTATTTATGGAAGTTTATGACTGCAGACCCACCATTTGTACAATTTTGAATCCCTACCTCCTAGGGATGCTTCCAGTCAAATATGGTTGATATCCATCTCTTGGTTCCAGAAAAGTCGCTTATAGCAAGATGGCCAAATAACCCTTTTTGGCCCTGACCCTCAGTCCCACCATTTGTACAATTTTGAATCCTCGCCTCCCATGAATGCTTCCAACCAAATATGATTGATATCCATTGCAAAGTTCTACAGAAGAAGTCGTTTATAACAATATAGCCAAATTGCCCCCGCCCCACCATTTGTACAATTTTGAATCCCTACCACCTAGCTAGGGATGCTTCCACTTAAATTTAGTTAAATTCCAATCAGTGGTTAAGAAGAAGTCATTTGAAGAAATTGTTGAAGTACGGACGATGGACGCCACAGTGTGGCATAAGTTCGCCTTGTTCCTTTGGACCTGGTGAGCTAGAAATTAATACGGTTAACATCAATATCTTCGAAAGTATTTTATGGAATTTACACAATTGTTCATCAAGACATTAAAAACAAGCTTTTAAACTTTGAATCCCCAATATTAAAGGTCAACACAGCCCTGGTTGCCTATAAGGTCTACAGCATCTGGCAGTGTTTAAACTCTAGTGTACTGGTTGGCAGAGACCAGCCATCCTTTGGGGATAGGGATCAGAAACTGTTGAAGACTTCTTCAAATCGAGTTATGTCAAAAATAGTATTGTATGTAGATATGTAAAGGGGTTACTATGGATAATGGAATGTGTACATGTGGAGTTCCTGGGAGGGGTCTATGATTTGGTATACCACTAAGTGCATAGTAAAACAAGATTAATTCTGCCTCATTTATCCAGCCACCACAAATATGGTTATGCCACTATCCAGCCAGTATTGTAGGGAGAAAAAAATGTCTGCATGAAATTGTCACTAAATACGGCCATCTGACAAATAAATCTATTTGAAGTAGTAACAAGGTTACCGCGAGCGGTATATAATACGCCCGTCACACATTGAATGATCAGTTGTTTGTATGATTGAAATATATGAAGCATTTGTGAGTAATTGATACTAAAAGAGAAATCATTCGACATAACTGGTAGATCAATGAGTGCAATACAACATCATGGAACGCATGCATCGCATTAATGAATCCAAGGGTAATAACCCCAGTAATAACGGTCGGATAATGGCGGGTATTGAACTTGTTAGAGTTTTCAAGGTAATTGACCTTGTTGTGAAGTATGAAGTTAATCCGTTAATAATTTCTCGAGATATCGAGCGGACACTGTTTGGGCAAGTCCATAAAGGGGCATAACTCCACAAATTATGGTCGGATAATGGCGGTTATTGAACTTGTTAGAGTTTTCATGGGAATTGACCTTGTTGTGAAGTATGAAGTTAATCCGTTGATAATTACTCGAGATATGGAGCGGACACTGTTTGGGCATGTCCATAAAGGGGCATAACTCCCCAAATTATGGTCGGATAATGGCGGTTATCCAACTTGTCCGGGCTTTCATGGTAATTAACCTTGTTGTGAAGTATGAAGTTAATCCGTTGATAATTACTCGAGATGTCGATCGGACACTGTTTCGACAAGTCCATAAAGGGGCATACCTCCACAAATTATGGTCGGATAATGGCGGGTTTCGAACTTGTGAGAGTTTTCATGGTAATTGACCTGGTTGTGAAGTTTGAAGTTAATCCATTTATAATTACTCGAGATATGGAGCGGACACTGTTTGGGCAAGTCCATAAAGGGGCATAACTCCACAAATTATGGTCGGATAATGGCGGTTATCGAACTTGTTAGAGTTTTCATGGTAATTGACCTTGTTGTGAAGTTTGAAGTTAATCCGTTAATAATTACTCGAGATATCGAGCGGACACTGTTTCGGCAAGTCCATAAAGGGGCATAACTCCACAAATTATGGTCGGATAATGGCGGTTATCGAACTTGTCCGAGTTTTCATGGTAATTGACCTTGTTGTGAAGTTTGAAGTTAATCCATTTATAATTACTCGAGATATCGAGCGGACACTGTTTCGGCAAGTAAAGGGGCATAACTCCACAAATTATGGTCGGATAATGGCGGTTATCGAACTTGTCCGAGTTTTCATGGTAATTGACCTTGCTGTGAAGTTTGAAGTTAATCCATTTATAATTACTCGAGATATGGAGCGGACACTGTTTCGGCAAGTAAAGGGGCATAACTCCAAAAATTATGGTCGGATAATGGCGGTTATCGAAATTGTCCGAGCTTTCATGGTAATTAACCTTGTTGTGAAGTTTGAAGTTAATCCGTTAATAATTACTCGAGATATCGAGCGGACATCGTTTGCCCGCCCGCTCACGTGATAACATAATACGTCCCCATCTTCGACGGGCGTATAAAAAACGTTGAATTATTGATGCTCTCTGCTGATGAAAGGACAAACTACAGACAAACTGATTCTTAAGTACCTGTAAAATAAACAACAAAATATTTTTTTAAAAAGAAACAGGTTTTATTTTGAAGCTTTCTATGTAACAACAGAAGTATAAACAACATGACAGGCAGGAGAAATGCAAGTTTTACACTGCATCTATAACACAGTAGCTACGCAATACTGGCAAGAAATTGCTGTTGTAGTTATGAAAAGACAAAGCCAAGATATTTCAAAATCTTACAAGATACCAATAGGGCCTGTATCACTCACTGCTGGCATTTTACAATTACAGCAGTTGTGGATTAGTATGGTGGTCTCTTCGAAAAAAAGAATCGCTGAACAATTTCTTTTATTTGGTGGAAGTACAGGTATATATTTACATCCTGTATGCTTAGACCCATTGACAAAAATTACATTCATAAATGCATAACACAGGTGTTCATAGAATCTCAGCACGTGGGAACTGATAGTAACCTGATCACACTGCGTAGTAATACACTACAAAAACTACTCACTCGGAACGACCGACCTAGATGCTTAATTCTTACATCTTAAAATATTATTGAACTGTGCTTTGTGAAATATCCACGTATTCACGTGTCCTGTGCTACAAATAAACATTGAATATGGAACTACATTTTGTTGTGTTATTGTTGTTGACGGTTGCTAAGATCTCTCACGATAGTGTCACATTTCCCCGCGAAAAAACACTGTTCTCGCCACTGCGTTGCACCCGTGTATAAGCAGGAACAAACCCTGTTTATTTGTTTTATTCGTTGTTATATCGATCCACTGAAAGGATTCGTCAATGTAAATATAAGGAATGATATTTATTTTTTCAACATTTATGAGGTCATAACAACAATGGGTTTTTGGACATATTTTACATGAATCGCTAACGCGATTCATTNAGTTGTTGCAAGTAAAAAAAAACTTATTTCGGAAACAAATACTCAACTTCACAATCTTGTATCCACAATGATCCTGATTTTCATTACCGGTAGATATTTCTTCTTCAAAATATCCATGCCAATTACTTTTAGGATACCTTACTTTAACTCCACAAGATACAGAAATTGAATTTGCGGATTTTTATGAAGACAAAGCACCAAAATTATCTGATCTAACTATTTTTATAGCAAATAAAGGGGTGTTGGCAAAAGAAAAGAAGAACACTCCCTTCTTCCTGTTCAAATATTCAGAAAAAATGGATCAAACATTTGGCAACCAAATCTAGTCACAATCACTATCTAAAACTGTTTATTGATCTTTTAAAAGAAATTAACAAATCATGTATAAATGTAGTCCTTGAAATTAAAAAAATATATAACAAATTGACTAAGTCTTTGACATACTGTGGAACATGGAGAATAATAGCAACTATTTAGTCATTGTTAGCACCATCTAAATACATGTTATGGTAGAAAAAATACAGGGTTGTCATATACTCACAGATATACTGGAATGGGAACTGTTACCATTATAGTTGTACATGTAAAATAATTGTGTCCACTTCAATTTAGTTTGGCAAGATTAAAACTGACTGAGAACAAGCATTTCCCTAAAGTGTTAAGGGAATTGTTTCAATGATAATTAATTGGAACCGGAATGTGGTTGAAAGTGTAAGACAGGAATTCTGGGTGTCGGGTCATATTAAAAGTAACACGAATGGAATAATCTGAAACCCAGACTTTACTCTTTGACAAATCAGGTTTCATAAAATTTTGGAAGTTTATTGAAAATGTTTTATTACCTATGGAGAAATTATTTAGGGCTAATCTAGTGATAGATATATAGGGAGGGTAAGGCCCTTTATTATGATCCCAACCACCCTACAGTTGTTTTTTGGAGCCAACTACTATGTATACCCTGGTATAACAATATGAATATAACGATTCTTTAACCAATTAACCCCTTGAGTCACTTTTGAACCTCGCCAAATCAATGACTGGGTAAGTCCATTATAAAATTGTAGGGGTGAATGAGTTAAGTGAATGCCTACCATATTATTAATTGTAAGGGACCCAAATATTTTGATATGAAAAATATCCCTTAGTATTCGTTGATATGTTCAGTACCGAATCAAACACCAATTTGGGATGCAGGGTGTCATTTGAAGGTTAACAGATATCTCTACAATGCACATCTGATGTGTAATATACAACATGCAAGTTTTAACTGACTATTGAATCTGTGTGGAATGTCACTCTACACAACCTACACAGTGACATAAACATTCTATAGTGATCGATTATGTTCTAAACTACCAGTTGTAACAATAATAAACATCTTTATATACAATACAAATACAGGATAACAAAAACAAACTACATTATCACATACCAAGCTCCCTAAGGTTAACATCCAACAATTTATATTGTCACTTTGTCATTTAAATTTTTTCCCCACTGAAGTTTACTTTTCTATACTTATGAATTAAAAAAATAATAATAATGGGTAAATAATAACAATAAAAAGTAACTAAGAATGATATTTCAAATTTGCAATGTACATCTGAAACTTTATGTTTACAAATAAGGAGAGTTTTATGTTGTCTTTTACTATACCACCTTTCAGACTGTTACCACTGTCCACCTTATAACACGGCGTGTTTACATCACAGACTTAACAGCACACACCTATTTAAACCACATCTGTTTACCTGTTTACCTTTTATAAAACTCCCCTTCCCCTGGACATGATGCTCATTCAGAATCAATAGTTATCACAAAAGCATGTTAGTAACCCCTTGTATAAAACTAACTACAGTGTAAATTACATTATATAACTTTAATATTGCAGCTTTTTAAACATACTTATTCCTAAAGTAACATTTACCTGACAATTAGAAAATATTTCAACACAATGTAATGTAGGGTGAAATATAATCTAAGGGGGAATAATTCTTAGGTTGTATGATATGAACTGGGTAATTAATTGACTAGATGTATATATTTATTAGGTAGTGATACATAACTATGTGAAATAATTTGTATACTGTTACCTAGTATTAAATCAAAATTCTCTACAATGTGATATTCAGAAAATCTGGCATATCAACTATCAGCAAGGTCTCGGTATATCATCAGATAAACAGTATAAAATCAGCACGATTTCAGCATGACATCAGATAATACAGTATACCTAGAACCGGTATGATTTCAGTACATGTATGACATATGAAATATTAACAATATCTTTCCCTTCTTCTAATTCACAACACAATACATGACAGCAGTTGGCTTTTTTTAAGTTACAGATCAACAAAAAACTTGGCAATAGCTTGCTTTGCTTTTAAATGAAGCATTGTAGCATGTAACTGAACCCACATTACCTCTATGAACATTGTATAATATAGTTATAATAGAAACAACAGAAGATCACATTCAGCAGTTAATAAGTGATATATATTGGCAGGGAACAGTCCCTGGGGTCATATTCATTAAACTGATCTCACGCTCAGGCATTTAAACTGTGCTCAAACCACCTATCTTGTAACTTAAATTAAATGACATTGTAAAAAAGTCAGGTGTAAACCCTGAAAATGATATTCTGCCCTAAATATCTCCCCATTTCTTCCAAATTAAAGTGATAATTATAATGTGAAGTATAATTGATTTATTACCAGATAAAGAAACTGGGTTTGAGCAAAAAATCTGAGTTTGAGCATGAGAACAGTTTCATGAATACGGGCCCTTGAGATTGATAGGGAGTGTAAGACTTGTACTGATGATATGTACACAGGTAACATATTTATTATCCAAAATATCTTGCTTGTATAATGAATATGCTGGTTTTGTTGTAACAGTATGAACATCAAATGCTTGAAATCACATTGATGTATTTTCCTGTTTAGATGTAACTCAGGACACTTACTCCATACTTCTAACAAAAAATCATTAATGTAATGTAATACAACGATTTGTACATGTATGTATATGTTTGGCGTCCTCATCAGTGTCACATGATGAATACAGCTAGAACTTTGTAATTAATATGTTCATACAGGTATGTGGTTGTGTGGGAAATAACAGGTAGGCACAGGCAAATAACAAAGGAGAGTATGGATACAACACAGACGTAAGGAAAATACTTACACGGAAGACAAAAAATTATTGATACTCAAAAAAGAAAGTTTTCGTTACATACTGGCAGGAATATTGATATAAAGGAAAGAGGACGTGGATACACAGACAAATATATTGATATAAAGGAAAGAGGTGTGGGTACAATAAGGAATAATGTGAGTTTTATGGAATTTATTTGTTAATATAAAATATGATATGGTTATGGTTACATTTTTTTATATAAGGTGTAATACCTATTTACACAACATGGTGTATTATACTTGGTTGATAATGTCCCTGATTTGTATTTCGATCACAATGAAGTGGACTGGATTTAGACGGAAGTCTGTTAAATCATCACATACAGTAGGACTTCCATATCGTGGTAAATATATTCTCAATGTCTTTGAAAAATCACATACATGGAGGAAATAAAAGGTATAAAACATAACGGAAAACAAAACCAAATGTTTAACAACAAATATATCTAAGTTTATGACTGGTGAAACTATCAAAATACAATGACAATTTACAAAATGACATAGAAACAAGATAGAAGAGCCGACTAGTATACACGTTATGTTTTACATGGTGTTTATTTTTTTTGCATTTCACAATTGACTTTCTTTTCATATAAGAATTGAAAGACTTAAGCTTTTATATGATGGACATGAAATTAGGTGCAAAAGTATATATCGTTTATATACTGATTGATATGTTGAAGTACACAGTAAATTAGGTTAATTTCTCGGCTTTTATTTTCACAATTTTTACTAGGATGTTAAATTCACAGCGATTAAATTTCTGTATGTATCTGAATGTATGAGATTATATAACGTATTGCAGATAAATACATACCAGGAAATTCAAAGTTTTGTGACATGATGAAAAGCAGCATTTTGTCTCTCTGGGTATACTTATATACACGTATGCATCACCTGTATCGAACTGTGATTGAGCTGTGTTTCAGTAACTTGATTGTTCATAAAATGATGACAAAAATCAAGCTGTATAAATATGACAAGGTAAACCAAATGATAGAGACACAGCATAAGGAAGATTTTCTAAACAGGTAATCAATATATTATGCATAAATGTACATCAGCAACGGACTATTAATAATAAAACAAAACTTAACTAAATATTTACGTAATCAGCAATGTGTATGTATATTGCACTGAAAAGTATGCATGTCTGTATGTATTTGCACTAAAAAAATTGGAACACTACTATTAGTATTTTAGCAAGTCATAGCATATTCATATACTCAGGTATTTATTCAAGTAAAACTAAGGATACAGATATACTGACCAAAAGGAGTTAAATAAAAATCAACAACAGGTAACAGGTTAAATACACTAAAATATAATCAGACAGGTGTACTATTAAAGGTAAGTTATATTCATATGTGGTAAAGAAGACCTATTGTTACTACAGATATAGAATGTACAGACATGAACTTATATAATAACAGGTAAAGTACATGTACAAAGATCACTAATGTGGTAAGTTGCTGAATAGTCATGGATGACAAAGGTGACCTAGTAATGGTGTTTACATTAATGTTCTTCTAACATAACGAGTTATAAAATGCATATAAAACCATTGAGGGCTGTTTCATAAGTTTTGCAAGTATTGATATATCATGGGTGGTGAGGTCTAAACCAGATCTGCCTACCATTCCTTATATTAAATCACTTTTGAGAGTTAATGGGTGGTGTCTCTGAAAACCTGCCTCCCACCCCTCCCCAACAGGTAATTCTCTGGAACAGCTCTAAGTTGTATTGATGTGTGGCAAGAACAACCTGGTAATAAATATATATTTTATATACCACCAGCAGTAAGTCTTTTCTAAAACAAGAAGTTAAACATATTAATGAACACAGGTATGGAAAGTTGTATTCTGGTTTGAACAGATCATACTACAAGAGGCCCAAGGGCCTTAGTGGTCACCTGAGTTATATCATAGGTACTGGTAGCTTTATTTTATTGTTTAGATGTGATGTGGAAATCAGCATGTAAACTAAGTGAAATACAATACTTGTCATGTCATCAATGGATAAGAATTTGAAAATATTGGTAAATGTTCCCTTTGGGGCCCCGCCCTAGCCCCTGGGGATGGGGCAGGAATCCTAATTTTACAAAGTAATACTCTCATTCACCAAAGATGATTCTGACTAAGTTTGAGTAATTTTCTGCTGAAAATGGATAAAATATATACCCAAAAGTGTTATTTCCCTATATAAACTATAGTAAACTTTACCCCCTCCCCAAGGGAGAACGNTTGAGTAATTTTCTGTTGAAAATGGATAAAATATATACCCCAAAGTGTTATTTCCCTATATAAACTATTGTCAACTTTACCCCCTCCCCAAGGGAGAACAAATAGCTTGGGGGTTCTGAAATTTACGATTTGAATAAAACCCCTGATGCTTTTCTTTCCATGCAGAGAAAATGAATGTAGTACCTCTGAGTCTGGAGAAGAAGATTTTTGAAATATTGGTTAATTATCCCTTTGGGGCCCCGCCCTGGCCCCAGGGGGTTGGGGTAGGATTCTCAATTTTACAATTTGAAACCATCTTCCTCCAAGGATAATTCTCTCCAAGTAAAAATAATTTCCTACCGAAAGTTGTCAAAATATACCCAAAACTGTTATTTCCCTATATAAACTATAGTAAACTTTACCCCCTCCCCAATGGAGAACGAATAGCAGGGGGGTCCTGAAATTTATAATTTAAGTAAAGCCCCTGATGATCTTTCTTTCCATGCAGAGAAAATGAGTGTAGTACCTCTGAGTCTGAAGAAGATGTTTGAAATATTGGTTAATTTTCCCTTTGGGGCCCCGCCCTGGCCCCAGGGGTTTGGGTAGAAATCCCAATTTTACAATTTTGTAGCCTCATCTACTGAGGATGATTCTGACCAAGTTTGAAAAAAATCCATCCACTGGTTCTTGAGAAGAAGTTGAAAATGTAAAAAGTTTACGCACGACGGACGGAAAGCGATTAGAATAGGTCACTTGAGCAAAGCTCAGGTGACCTAAAAATACATAGCTAGATATGACTAGGTAACGACTTTGCTGACAATGATTTTGAACTCAGGCTAACAGTAATAAAGAAAAGGTATGCGGTATACATACACAGTATAACATGGTATTAGATAGAACTATATCTATGTGTATTGCATGGCTATTAAGGTGAATTTATCAAATGAGTACGTTATTGTGTAAGTTGGGTTTATCATTACAAAATGTATATTAAAACTGTTAATGCTGTACTTACTATATTTTTTATATAATGTTGACATCAGTAATAGAAATTGTGAGATTAAGATGGTGTAGGTTAACACTTGTCAAGATCAGAGAAAAAATATTGTATCTTAACAAGTCACTTCACAACCATAATTATTGAGCTTAGTACAAGATTTTAAATAATTAACATGTTTACATTGTACTACTTGAAATATAAACATTTTCAAATACATGTAACTAATCAAATGAATCAGACATTAATTTGTTTGAACCAAGTTCAAGTTCAAATTAAAGTTCTCCAGAAACTCTAGTTTTTAATAGTTGAACTGACCAAAAGAGAGTAGCACTATATAAGCTTCTATGATGCTGTGACACAGTATAATTACTTGCTATGCTAACCAATAACTGATATTGTTGTGTACATGATACTGAACATAAGTTTTCTGTACTACCTTCTGGTATAGTTCACAAGTAAATTTACTGAGAAGCTCTGTACAATCCAAATTTTGGTACTGTATGTTTTTCTATAACACATCTGGAATACACAGTCTACTACTGATAATGACATGAAATATTCATACATACATTTCTAAGGGATTTTCATTTAAATGTATCCACTTCTGTAGAGGTTTATCACAACAATAATTTCATCCTGCTAATTTTCTCATTAACCTCTCACTCGAACACACCAGGAGTGTCTGAGCTTAGAAATGCATTTTTATAGTCACATCACGCTGGGTTTTTTATTACGGGAATGTAGCAGTGCTAAATCATGAAGCATTCTTATTATTTTCAGACTATTATCATATCAACTTCTAGAAACAAAAAAGGAAGTATTTTTTACATCAACACGGATTAGTATTTCCGGTTTCATCTACAGCTACTATTACTTCCACAAAGACCAGCTAAGCGGATAAAAGAACACTCCAATTCCATAATACCAGTTCATGGGGCACGTCAGGATTGGATTAAAATGTCAGGAGACCACACACAAAGCACTAGTTCCAGCCGTGAAATATCACTGCTACAAGTCACAAATCTTAGTAGGTACTTCACCATTCAACAATCACAAATCTTAGTAGGTACTTCACCATTCAACAATCACAAGTCTGCAGATGAACAGAAGTTTGTGTTTTACTGAGAAAAATGTTCAGTTTGTACATATTTTAATCATTTATCTGAAAGCACTAGAGCAGGACTCTGATCAACAGAATACTAAGTCTAGGGTTAACACTACACTGACTAAGTCCATGGTTAACATCTGGACACTGACTAGTTAAATCTTCTGTAGGATAATTATACCATTAACACCTCCTCCAATACAAGTGTAGATATTAAGGTATCCACTCCCACATACACGTCTACCACGTACAAGTCTCCTCCGGTATAACAGCCTGATCATGCGATGGCACAGAGTCACGTCGCGCCAGAGCCTGCCACATCATGGACGGCACAACTTTCTCCATCGGGTTTCTTGGGTAAAATTTTCTGTCAAAGTAGTTACTCACCTGAAATGTCATCATACAAAATATTAATTTCTATATTGCAGTTGAGTAATTAAAAGGTGGCAATATGTTCTGCCAAAGTATCTTAGTCAAATGGACATTATGCATTTTTTGCTGCTCCATGAATAGAATCTTAATATTTTGAATGTCATATATTAGAACACAAAATGGTTTAGTGTCTAGTGTGGTCTGTGTCAGACAAGAAGAAGCCTAACAAACCCTATACTTTTTCTTTTTCTTCTGAACATTTTCTTCAGGTTGGTAAGTATGGATTATGAAGACACAAGAGCATAATCACATTGCTAGGGCAATGAGAACATGTGCATAACTGGAATGGGCCCTAAAACGGGTACAAAAACAGTGTCAAACTAAGGAGAAGAATAAGAAAACGACATTCAAGGATAAGAACAAAACCAAAGGTCAAGTGGTCATCCTGTACAGGGTATATCCGAAACCATCCAGAGGATATATCGGGGTCATGGCATAGCAACAGCCATGAAACCCCACAAGATGCTTCGCAATTTCCTAGTACACCCTAAGGATAAAACACCTTAAGAAAACGTCCCAGAGAGCGTATACAAAATCGAATGCAAAAACTGCGACGCATCGTATATTGGAGAGACTGGAAGGTGGTTTTGGGGTCCGCCTTGGTGAACACCAGAAGGATACAGTAATTCATCTGATCAGAAAGGAAGCAGTCGGAGTCCCAGATAAATAAATCGGCAATCACGGACCGTGCCACACAGAAAAATCATGTGATTGACTGAGATAACTCCAAAGTTTTGGACAGAGAGAGCAATTAAACAAGACATAGCCGAATCGAGTCATTTCGGTACAAATATAACAACTTGTACATACGCTTACAGCGTAGCCCAATCGACTCGATTTTGTGGACAACTCGTACACATTTTACACCTTTGTGTGCATACGCTTCACTGGTCATTTGTCTGATGAAGGTGAGTGTACATATCGTACTAATCATGGAAACGTCACATAGAAAATCTTATTGGTTGTGTAAAAAGAACTTCTCAAAACCCTATATCTAATACCGTACTGTGAATGTACACATTCTGGTGATTTAGTTTTACCACTTTTTTGTACCAACTCTGAAGTGCTAAATTAATATTGCACTAAAAATATTTCCCTTGCAAACTTTGTTGGCTCCATCTGTTGAAACCACCAGCAAAATATTATTATAAGATTCTATGCTTTAAGATTTTTCTTCAGAAGTTGCTTGACATATTTTTCCCTGTGACCTTGTAAGTAGGTCAATGTCATTTTCCTTCTCAAATTGGTAAGCTCTATTCTAAAATGCTACCAGCCAAAACTTATGAATCCATTCCTTTTAGTTCTTGAAAACAAATCCTTTAAAATGTTGTTGACCTCTGTGACCTCTAAAGTAGGTCGAGGTCATTTTCATTCGCAAACTTTGGTGAGCTCTATCCAAGGAAGTCACCAGCCAAATATTATGATTTTATGAATTTTAATTCTTCAGAAGTAGTTTGAAATACCCAGCCTAATATTAAGGTTCTATACCTTCCAGTTCTTCAGAAGAAGTTGTTCTAAGTGTAAGACATATCCAACTCCTGTGACCTTGAAAGTAGGTCAAGGTCATTTTCATTCGCAAACTTTGTTTGGCTCCCTCCCAGGAAATACCCAGCCAAATATTAAGGTTCCATACCTTCCAGTTCTTCAAAAGGAGTCGTTTTAAGTGTTTGACATATCTGCCTCATGTGACCTTAAAAGTAGGTCAAGGTAATTTTCATTCTCAAACTTTGTTGGGCTCTTTCCCAGAAAGCTACAAGTTAACTATTTAGGTTCTATAACTTTCAGTTCTTCAGAAGTCGTTTGAAGCATTAGACATATCTGACTCCTGTGACCTTGAAAGTAGGTCAAGGTCATTTTCATTTTCAACCTTTGTCGGGCTCTATCCCAGGAAGCCACCAGCCAAATACAAAGATTCTATACCTTTCAGTTCTTCAGAAGAAGTCGTTTGAAGTGTTTGACATATTTGACCCCTGTGACCTTGAAAGTAGGTCAAGGTCATTTTAGTTCTCAAATTTTGTCGACTCCTACCAACAAAGCTTTCAGTCAAATATCATGACTCTAGGCCAGTCAGTTCTTCAGAAGAAGTTGTTTAAAGGAAAAGTTGACGGACGAGGACAGACGACAGACGCCGCACCATGACATAACCTCACCCTTCGGGCAGGTGGTCCTTAAATTTTGGATAATTTTTACATATCAAATGGGACGAGATTAAAAAGCAAGCAAAGTAAGGTAACACTATAAGCATTGTTTTTAATCCAAAGGTTTCCTTTGATGTTTTTATGTGCTTATTTATCATTGTGTAATTGATTACAATTAATACAAGTGTTTTTACATTAATATTCTGGAAGTATCTTCCATGATACAAAATAAAGTGAAATCCCACCTTTGTTAGACAGATATCTGGGTAGACTTTCTTCAGGTAAGACCATTCTGTTGGAGGTTGTTTGGCGTACACACTGTCACTACAGGCTAGCAGCTGTTCCTTGCTATAGTGGTGTATCACTGGTTCTGAATCTGTAATCATTAAACAATGTCTCCAGATTGAACGAAATGTGTGCTAAACAAGCCTGCTACTTTCCTATATAAAACAGTGAAACACATCTAGAGAATCTGTGGACATAATGTGAAACTGAACCGTAATTAGTACAATACTTACAGCTGATCATATGGTTGGTTATTGGGAGATAACTGAAGTACATTGCATCACAAAATTGGCTAGTTTTCAAAAACTGTTTATACTTCCGTTTATATTTCCTTGCCAATTGCAAGGATAGGTATTATGTGCAGTGCTGGAACTTCTACAGTAACAGAAATATGCTGTTTAAATATTTCCATAAAATGACAAACAGCTTTAAATATTATTTACCTGCAGAACAACTTTTGCCCATGGCTGAGCGATACCGACTAAACATGGTTCTCCTGCCCCTTGCTGTAAATATGCAATCTGGCATAGTTTTTTCTATTTCCTGTAAAAGGTCCGCGCTGATTCCTGCTCCTATAGGCTGCCTTATGACTATACTGTCATATCTCTACAACAGTAAGACCGATCAACATGTAAGATCTCCATGATATCTCATCAGGACTATACACTTTTACAGGCATTCAAGTTGTACATCATTTTAATGTCGCTGTTTAATTAATAAATTTAGAGAAAATCAACAAGGCTAGTGAAAGCTGTCTCAACTAATATAATAAGCAGAGGGATATCCTCATGTGAATTTCAAATAATGTGTCCTGAAACCAACATTTTATCTTAAATAGAGAGATTTTCATGAAAGACGTTCAATTTACTTTGAATGAATCTGGGGAAGCTAGCAGGTGTTCTCCAATGACCCCCCCCAGGTGGCAACAACAAACACCCATAGGCTGTTCACAACACACTGGCCTGCACCAGTGATGCTGTTTTATTATCAAATTCACATTTACACAAAAACTTCCATCGACCTGGTCAATTACTATCAGAATCAATGTACATAGTATGTATCAGAAAATTAAATGAAAAATTAAACCGTCCGTCCTGACCAGTGCGTTGCCCTAAACTGACTTGCCAGCTCCCCCGCTGCACGTGCCTGTCATGCCAATACAGGTTGCCACCTACTGGGCTAACCATTAGGGAAACTATTCACGCTCATTCCTTGTAGTCAACGGCGCGAAATATGATAAGGTTTGGTTTACACAGGTTTTTACTGCAATAACAATCTATCATTCAGCTAAACTTGTTGGTCTTATTGAAATCTGTCATATATCTAGAAATGACATGGAGGTTATCAGGTAATTTTGAGCAGATTAACATGTAAATAGCTATTTTCAGACCAATTATTTATTTAATTTCATAAAACATCCTCTTTCATATCATAATTACACTTTGATTTTTCCTGGTATCTGAAAAACTTAAAAAGTACATGATCTACTGGTAAAGGGACAAGTAAGTTTAAGTCACACTTAATACAGCAGGGAGTTCATATTTCAGAGGTCAAATGTATCTAGATAATTGAAATAGAATCCATATTAAGAAAGCACCTGTTGCTAACAATGACTGAGAAGTGTGGGAGTACCTGTTTGGTCTCTGACAGCTGTCTGTTTAGCCTGACAGGGTGGTGCTCTGACTCCTCCTCCTCCATTGGTGGTGGTGGGGGAGGGGGCAGTAGGTACCAGTGGTCTAACAGGGGCACCGCTGACTTAGACAAGTCCACGCTCTTTTGAAGTTTGTAGTTGTCTGCCTTTGGTGGTTGCGACGGCATGCAATTAACTGGTGATGTAGGGAAGCTGGAATTTTCTGGAGGGGCAGGGGGTTGGTAGGTGGTCACTTGAGGCGGTGATGTTGATTTCCTCTCATTGAAATGTGAACGTAAAATTTGTTCTGCCTCCTATTTAATAGATAATCAGAGATGTTCATCAGAACAGGTTACAAGATTAAAAAGACTCAGAATAAAAATTACCAACAATGAAAAGTGCGAACTTAACTTGTGACAGTTATTTTTTACCAGCATGAATAATTGAATATAACGAAAACCATAACTTGTGGGACTTTTGTGACAAATAATAAAGACGAAAAGATGAAATGAACAAAATATAATCAACTTGTGGGATCTAAGTGGAAACAATTCAGTGGGGCTACACCGGAGTTCGAACACTGCTCTAATCAATTGAGCTACCTGGTCAACGGAAGTGTCATGGACTAACATTATTACCATTTTATCCAAACGGAGGATAAAGGGAGGTTACTGCATATACGAAAATCTACCCTGCAGTGGAACAGGAATCCTTAAGTTAGTCTCATCAATAATACTCTGTAAGTTACGTATTTTACTAACTTAAACAAGGCTTTGATCCTTGCCAATAGTCTTCTGTAAGTTAAGTATTTTTCTTACTTTAACTAGGCTTTGATTCTTTCCAGTAATCTGGAGTCCAGCTAACAATTCTGCAATCTCTACAATAGGCAAAATGATGATTTGAAATTTCATTGATCGATCAATTTTCAAATAATAATAAACACGAAGTTGTCTTAAAGTAATACTATTTACTCCAATACACTGATGTGTGAATTATTTGTCCCTATCATACTTTTGATGTTTCTTTCTTATACATTTCTTAACCCTTGCAGATTTGAGGATTTTCTTTTCCTTCCCTCTTGGGGACTCAAAAGCGACCAAAATAAATCTGCTGCACCCATCCAAACACTTGACAACTAATTGTTTTTCTCATTTCTTACATTTGTTTTGGTTTCCAAACATTTATTTTCGTTCTCATTTCTTACATTTGTTTTGGTTTCCAAACATTTATTTTCTTTCTCATTTCTTCCATTTTTATTGGTTTCCAAACACTTCACTTTGCAAAACCATGCTTTAGCCCTGGTGTTGAGCATTTGCTCAAGTAAAGAAGGTTATGGGTTCTCTCCCCTGACTAAGGCAAACCTGCATGTCAGTCCTTAAAAACTGGTTCTTGATACTCTCTTTTTGACCTTCAGCTTTAAATCACTAGCAGTTAGGACTGGTTGACCTACCTCCTTGATAATTCAGGGGTACGCTCACTGCTGGAATATATCATTGCAAAATTGATGACTCAGTCAGTGTGTGGATGAAACAAAGAGACATGTTTGATCCTTTATGTTCATCAAAACAATCCTGTGTGAGCATAACTGTAAAATTGACTGGCTTTGAAGTTAGGTGTCGCTCCTCAGTAGTCTTCAAAGGAGGCTATCAGCCAAACGATTAGTCAGGTTATATTTACCCGAGACCAATCAAATAGTTAGCCACGTGTCTTTTATTTTGCCATGACATATTCCAATGGGTGCAGACAGTGTAGCCCCTGGAGTATCGAGGATGGCTTACTTGTTGTCAGTATAATGTGACCAGGTGCTGAGTGCCTTTGGCATGGTATTTCAGTGAGGTGGTACTCAAAAGGCAGCATCAGACCTGAACTATTGCGAGGAGGCAAATAAATCAAACCTAGCTATCTACATCATAGTCATGATATAATATAAGACTCTTTCATGCTCATGGGTGTAGGATAGGGAAATTCCGTCAGAGAGGTTTTCAAATTTGGTAAAACCTGAGGCTTTGCTGAGAAAATGCGTTGGACTGGACACCATTTTGAAAATATCAATCCCCCCCCCCCCCCCCCCCCCCCCCCCCCCCNTCCGTCAGCCAGATTTTGCATACCCCATATTTGCCAACAGTATTTGCGCAGAAAAAAATAATCGCATCTTTCCAACATATACGGTTAATATATCGTGAAAGGTTTTGATTTCACCACATGGCCTTTCCGGCATTGCGTCTTCGGAGATTTCTAAATTCGTGTAAGATAGAAATTTCTTACACCCCTTTCTTACTCTGGACAGCCCTAGCTTACACACGGGGAAATGAGAGAAATACCTTTACTGCCCTGACTTGTTTGCTGACCATAAATCTACACCTTATTGTGATATATCTACCTTTATTTCCCTGGCATTCTGCCTCAGGAATGTCCTCCAACCTTGTTTTAGAGAAACTGAAATAAGAAAAAGATTCAGGAATTAATTCAGCTCGGTTAAAACATGCTTTAGAGTAGTAATATACATAGATAACATTTACTCCAAGTTATAGTGGGATTGTTTTCTCTCAGTTTAACTTTTGCCATTTTTCCTCCATAATGAGGGTCAATTTATCATGACAGCAAATATTCGTATACAGCTTAACATAAATAGTCATTACATTTGAAGGTTAAATTTAACAGGGGGTAAATATAGATTTACCAATCAATGGTGAAAGTTTGACTGGGCAGTAGTCCTTTTAATTAGAATTTCACAAATGTCATAAATGTTAGACATTGAAATATGTACATTGTATAAATGAATTTATATTAAGCCTGATTTATCCTACATATACAGAAGTATCATACCCATTAATTTCTTGTAAGTCTTTGCAGAATTCCTCTTCACAGTCCCAGAGAATCTCATCCTCGCCAAACCCAGAGTCTGTACTCTGTCAAATAAAAACAATACCTTAATCAGCAGAAAGCCATCAAGGTTAACCAGATCCTGATCAACATACAGTAAAACTTGTTTGTGTGTAATGTGCTTAAATCATATACAGCGGATGAAACAGGTGTTGTACTAACAAAGGGTGTATTTTCTTGTTAATTTTCACAGATAGCTGGTAGAGTATTCTATTTAAACATGGTTAAATTTTCATCACTTCTGTCACTTACTTGCTGGGTTTGTATGAGGTGTGTAGACGTCTCTGTTCTGGTTGTGACTTGTCCAGGACTAGACTCTGTGTCCTCCGAGTCACCATATGAGGAATCACTTGACCCACTCAGATTCATAGAGATCTCTTTCCATGTCACATCTGATGTCTACAAATACCAACAACATAGTTATCTGATAATCCTGTTATACCTTGTTAAATCATCAACAGAACACATAGATGTACATAATTATCTCCTTACATCACATGGCAACAGATTATAGCAACAACATATAACATCTATTTTAACTGAGAAAACAACAACATATTTCAACAAATTTATGATATACAACTGGAGCCACAAAGACCTGCGAAAAAAAATAACAGAATGTATGTATGGACCTATCCTGAGTATAATCATACCTCATCTGTTAGAATGTTTCTGATAGGTTTAAACTCATCACATGACATGGAGACGAAACATTGAGATTCCCCTGCATAATTTCCTCATTTGGAACTTCTCTACAAATTGGAAAGGGTATTCACTTTGGTCCAGGATTTCAAAGTAACAGCATAGAACATACGTTGATGTAAATCAAATATTGATATCTCCCAAAGCAAGGACCATAAATGTATATTATCAAGATGTTTTAAAGGTTTGATCATAGCTCTACATATTCTACCAATCAATGAAGGTTGGGTGGGTGGGTGTCATATTTTAATGATAATTGATCTAAACGATTATCATTACTCCCTATACACCAGGATATGTCCAATCATACATCCTGATACTGATTCGCAGGTGTCTGTGGTTGGAGCCTATGTGTCAGCTGCTGTACCTGACCCTTCTGGAACCGATCCTGCATGTGTGGGGGGTTCCAGTTCTGTCTGCGGAGGAGCAGGATGTCCTTCAGGTTGATTTCTACTACACTATCTAGTGTGTTTCGTGTGATGGCCTCTTGGATACAGTCAAAGCAATTGTCCATCAGCCCTAAAAAATGATTTTAAAGAAGAAATAAAAACAGATCTGTTTCAATCATGTATATATTGAGCAATGTTAGCATTAACATTTTGAATATAGATGACTGATTAACAATATCCTTGTCATTATTGCTGGAATTGATGGGATAGACAGAACTGTTACAGTACATAGGATGCTTTCAATGTCATTAGATGATCCATTAATTAGTCCTAGTGATACAACTGTTGGATGTCGCAGAATGGTTCAGCTACTAACTACAGTGTGATACAAACTTCAGATCAATCAACACAGGTGAGTTCATTATATCTACCTTTGTTTCTTTCGTCAATCTTAGAACCATTTTTACTGACAAAGTCTCGGAACTGTAGGGTACATTGGAGAGACAGCCTGTCATCAACTAGCTTCTCTACGTAATTCAGCAGCTCCATCTCCAGGGCTGAAAGTAATCACACGCTTCTAATATATACAGTGAAATATCTTTCATTTTATGTTATTTTCCCACTTGGTTCTATGATAATATTCAATATCTTTTTTCACCAGATATATTTTCGTGACTATATTCACAAAATCGTTTGTAAAATTCAAAAAATGCTGTAAAATTGATTTTAAGACTTTCCTCTCTACTTCAACAGGGGTACCCAGTGGCGGATCCAGAGACCTATCTGGGGGGGGGGGGCCAAATTTCCTGGGGGGGGTTCCATGTTGGAAAAATTGAGGAAAAAGGTGAAAATATATGATTTTTAAAGAAAATCTCAGGGTGGGAGGGTTTCCTGAAGCCCAAAAAAAAACCCTGGATCCGCCACTGGACTACCATAGATTATTTCAAACCTTGCAAGAGTTAAATAGAAATGATCACTTTAGCTTCACTGGTGCAGCCATAATAATAATAATTTGAGGTTCTTATATACTGCTTTATCACAACCTAGTTCATAGGTCATCTCAAAGCATTTTCACGAATTATTAACCCTGGTTATAGGGCCTTTGCAACCAGCCAATATCTTTCTCAACTCCCTCAGAGCATACAGCCGGTGCTGCCATTTTGGCGCTCACAGCTAGTATTCTACAATTCTTGCACTGCCCAACCACGTACTCATTTACAGATGAGTAGACTGGAACAAGCGGAGTAAAATATCTTGCTCAAGGATACAACACAGTGCCGTGATGGGACTCGAACCCACAACCCTTCGGTCACGAGCCCAGCGTCCTACCACTAGACTACCGTGCCTCTATGCCCCAGAATTTGTTAGGTCAAATTGATAAAGAGTAATTATAATATCACCATGAGTGTAATAAACAAACATTAAGGCTCAACCTACATAATACATCCTTTATATACCTTCACAACTTTGCTGTAAGGATTTGGTTTTCAAAGGTGGAGGTCTTATAAGCTTGTTTCCTCGAGGGGCCCTTTTCTTAACTGCTTGCGACATAGCATCAACTAAAATTTTAAACAGCGTTCCATAAAAACATTATGCAAATTACATGACTAAATGCTACAGGTATAACAAGTAAAACAATAAATTTCTGATATCTTTTTTATTTTATTTCAGAAAACTAATTTGTTTCACATACTGAATGTAAAGCGATACAGCGCATACATTTGATAGTTTTCATAATTAAAATTTACAAGAAATCTGGTACATTACATGTAGTCTATCTTCAGATATACCTACCTCTCTACATCTACATAGTAATGACCACCTACCGGTACATCTATTTGAAGATCATGTCATGTGATAGTGGGTGCTAGGCCAAGAGAAGATAAAAGATAGTGAAAGGGAATATTTATACTTGTGCACTAAATTCAGAAACTCTGAGCTCAATTAACCCTGTAATTCCTTCCAGTAGTACAAAATGGGACTATAATAACTTAATTGGACAATGACATCAATAACTTACCTAAATTCCTTTTCACTTCATCTGGAGATGTTTTCACTACATTATTAGCGTTGACATCAATCTGGTTGCTATTGTTTGTCGTCTGGTGATTCTGTTTGTTTATATTTAAAGCAGAAATCAAATTGTTGGTTGCTTCCTCTAATGCTTCTTGACTATAGCTAAGTGGAATGTGGCTTACACCCGTTATCACAACATCATCATCGTCACTACACAATGGATCACTTGACGAGTCTTTGTACCTGTCGTTCCTTGGTAAGCTGCTGCAGTAATTATCTTCAGATAGGATGTTTACAGAATCTGTTGTCAATAAAGAACTCTGCAGGTTGCTACAGTTCTTGTTGATAACATTCTGGAGACTTGAGATATTGGTCAAGCCAATTTGTTTTCGTGGTTGCGGCTTTTGAAGTCGTGACAATTTTGGCGCTTTCCTGGTTAAGGCACATCTTTGTTGTGCTTGAACATCCATATCTGAAGGAAATAAAACCAACAAATGATGAACTAGAAATTTGTTTGTTAGACATAGATGCTACACTAGTACTCCCATCAATCTCAGTAAGGAAAATAAATCTGAGGGGGTCTATTGTATGATTGAAACCAGAAGACACTCCAAAAAAATTACAAGAATTACCTGCTCCTTCGCCTTTTGTGATCGATTTTCTAGTAGATCTGAATGTATTTACAGTGGTATGGCTATATAAACTGCTTCTCACACCTGTTTGTGTTATCCACTTATAGAACCTATATACAAGCCTGTGTCCTTGGGCCTTGACTCAGTTATATATATACCATCCTCATTAAATATATACCATCCTCATTAATCATCAACACATCTACGTACAGTACAATAGTAAGGACTAGTTCACGGACTTCCGTAGCCTAGCTGTGTCAGATCATTATCAACGACTCCCCCCCCCCCCCCCCCCCCCCCCCCCCCCCCCCCCCAGCCGACTTCCCTATTGTCACTGTCAGATCATCTACATTATCAAGCTTAGTAGCCCCATGACACTCCTGTACACAATGGCTGGGACACAAACTAAATACCATTTCATGTAGAGTAGATTGTGAGACGAGATACCTATAGACTAGCTAGTAACCCTTTTATTTGTATAACACTAGTACACAAAACTTGTATACATATTTAAATTTTACAACAGCTTGTTCCCACATAAATTGGGAAAGTCTATCATTATTTTTATTGAAATAGTTTTTTTTTCATACAGCTTGTATTCAGTGAGTTGTAAAACTATGGAAAAAATCTGTACAGCATCACAAATTAAATATCATACTTCACAAGTGTTTTTTTATTCTACAGGACTTTTATGTGATATGTACAACTTAACCATTGAAACTGATCACGAAAATAAATTTCATCAGTGTTACAAATGGATGTATACCAAAACATAATTTCACTCAATATAATTTGTAGTTGACATTTCATCACTTGAAATACATATTTTTAATGAAGTTTTTAAAAATACAATTTGCAAATAATATATTTGTTCATAAACTTGAGTTTATCATAAAAATGGAGATCCCCAATACATTAACATCTATTTGCAGTGGTGCTATGGGTACGGAGATAACAAAAAATATTAAATACCTAAGTGACAAATTCTTCTACAAATCTGTAAGAATACACTCCACAAAGCTATATATTCAGAATGATTTAATAACATCTTCAAATTATTAATATAAATATTATAAGATATCACTGCATTGTCTTTAAGAACTTCGCTTGCAGTTTTACTGCCAAATACAGACTGCTTTCCCTCAGTAAAAAGTGCCTTATTTTCCCAAAATGACAAAAACCGAAGAATATATTCCATAATTCAATACAAATGATGATTTATTTTCCCAATTCATAATGGAATAGGTTGTAGAAAAATGAAGGTAACAAAAACACTGAGGGCCAGGCCACATAGACACAACTGTCTTGTAAGGGTGTTAGTTGTAACGTGTACCAGAGATGTTCGCTAGGGCTTAACTCAGTCATAATCTGTCATATTCCAAGGTGTGATATATCATTCAATTAATATGTGGGGTCCAGGTAAACAAATTGTATAGGTGCATATATAACTGCCAAAATAAATGGACTCTTGGCTGCAGTGTTATTTACTATGATTGAGAGTCCATATATTCAATAAAACCACAGGGATCTGATAATTTGTAACAGCTATATCTGGACCTAAACTAATGTGTTCAGAGTAACAGTGGCGGATCCAGAGGGTTTTTTTGGGCTTCAGGAAACCCCCCACCCTGAGAATTTTCTTTAAAAATCATGTATTTTCACCATTTTCCTCAATTTTTCCCCACATGGAAACCCCCCAGGAAATTTGGAAACCCCCCAGATAGGTCTCTGGATCCGCCACTGAGTAATATATATGAGGTTGAGGTCAGCACTTGCTGAAACATGCAATGCTGGTCGGTCACGGCATGCGCTGACCTCAACCTCATTAATATTCAAAAGAGTGACACGATGACTGTGAAAATACTTCTAAACTCTGAAATGGCGTGTGTTTTTGGAGGAAACGGAGATCATGTCTGCGGAAGGAGAATACATTTTTTTGCATATAGGAAGTTTTTAAAAGCAAAATTATCCATCTTTCGAAAGGAACTTAGCATTTTCCTGTAGATCAACTTGAAATGTTGTTTTTGATGCAAGAAAGAAAGGTGGGGTCGACAATTTGACATCGAGAGCTTTCCACCCTTCTCGTTTATATGATCATTGGGGGTGTCATTTTTACCGAAAGTCGATATAAACCCCTAAACCATGTAAAATTACTCTGAACACCTTAGTCTAGGTCCAAATATAGCTGTAACAAATTATCAGGTCCCTGTGAATAAATCTAGGGTAGTAGTGTACAGTAGAGGGTTGTGGCCATTTGTGATATTTTTGTTAAATGGCTAACCCCTGTATAATGATATGTAAAAAAAATATAAAAATAAAACTATTAAAATTGGTATAAACATGATGAAGTGGGCTATGTGAGCTTCACATTTGTAAAAAAGAAAGAAGATTTCTTTGGTTCGAGAATAAAATTTTGGCCATTATACGAAAGGGTGCGTACATATGAAAAGCTAGCTTTACAGGAGGTAAAATTTTGACAACAGCACACGACGCAAAATTGCAAAAAATCAAGTTTTACAACTTTACTGGGACCCAGATAATTCTGCAACCAGGTAGGTAATCTTTAATTTCAGACAGAGCTTAGGAAAAAAATTACTAGTTGCGGGGGTCAAATTTTGGGTTAAAAATAGCATTTTTTGGCATTTTTTGGTAATTTTTGATGTGGTAACCATGGTTTTCACACAAGTGACATACATAGAAAAAAGAGGTTTATACACTTCTCAGTGCTTTATATGTATTGTAAATGAAATGCAGTTTACAAATATATATACATGTGTTGTGTAGGGTAAATCCGCTGTGTTTACATTTCCTCGACATGTGCCTTGTTTATCAGAGTCGGGCCATTTCTACTGTATTCTGCTACCTAGGAATGATGAGGATCATAGGTGAGACCAAACAAAATATCTTTAACTGCTAGCTAGGGCTAGTGGCTAGGTTTTTTTTTAATTTTTGGGGGGAATGAAATGGAAGTGATTATTCCAACAATACACGATTCTTTTTTTTCCTTGATATTTTATGTTAAATTACCAGATAGTTACTGACTCATCTGAAAAAGGTAAATGATATGATGTACATGTATTATAGCTACTGGCTATAAATGTCTCAAGGTCAAAATATAAAAATGTCGGCTAGCTTTCTGTACCAACACAAATTTATGTTACTGCTCATTAAAATGTTTTATGCATTTTGAGGAAAGTTAACAAACACATTCTACCAACCCTATTTATTTGCCTGCAATTTATAAATACATGAAAACAGTTGTTTGGGGTACATAATTGATTATAGTCTGTTTGTTTTTTAAGGTGTATTATTATAAATAAATAATTTACAGAGAGAAAACATCTCTGTAAACCAGGATAAACTTGAACAAAAGAATATTAACTGCAGTCAAAAACTAGTTACAGAAAGTTGCATATTTGTGCCGAATAATATCATTTAAATATACTGTATAGTGCCAGTTCTGAAATAAGAGTACAAGACATCAAATACTAGCAGTCTTCTTTGTAGATTAATTCAGAACTCACTTTTCAAATGACAATCTTGTAAAGGATGTACGTTGTACATAGCGTCATTAATTATGCAAGGAAAGAACCAAGTCCAATATAATTATAGGAATGTTTAGATTTTGATTATCTAGATTTGTGTCGATTTGTCAAACTCACTTTGGTTACAGGGAATTTCCCTTAAGCTTAGCAGTAGAGCATCCAAATAGAAAGTCTCCAGTCACAGGTTTTAGCCCCCAGTGAATGTACATACTCTTTTTACTAACTTCTTTCCTAATACACACTATAAGGAATGTAAGACTAGGTGGACCTACTGGGTCGTCCCCAGTGATCGGGTAACTTGGGAGTTTGGAGGACCAAATCCAGGTTCAAATACTGGTCTGACCATGCATTTTTTTCTCTCCTTTTACAATTTTAGAGGATTTTCGAATTATGCATATAATGAACTTAATTGAAATGTTTCATCTAATAGAAAATGCAGTCTTCAAACATGCCCCACCCCCTCAATCCCTCCAGTGTTCAGTGGCACTAAACTGTTGACAACATGAAATGAACTTGCTTAACTGCTAATATCCCATCCGTTTAAACTTTTCAAACATTATTATTTCAGAAATATTTAAAAATATACATATAACCTGCTTATTGCGACATTAAAATATACTGAAAATGTTTAGAGTGGCGGGAACAGCCCGAGTATTTTCAGATAATCTCATTGATATAAATAAAGATAAAATCTAACTATTTGTAGTTTAAAATAACAAAATTTCACGTTCAAAAGAACAAATGGTTGTTGTGTACCAAATGTCAAACGCATATTGATAGCTAAATTACTTCAAATGTGCAAACTTGCAAGTTCCTCACCTCTCGTTCGTGGGGTCGCTCGTCGCCGATAGCAGATGATGGAAATGGGCAACAAATGTTAAACACTGAAACGGTTACGATGAGCTTAGTTTCCGGATTTATAAGTTGCGGGTAAATTTTGAACAAGTTGTTTTTGTTTGTTATCCAATTAGAGGCCTCCCAATTCATCGAGAGGTGCTTTAATCATTTTTATTGATTTAATTAAATTAATGGGAACGGAAGAAGTATGGTTGATCTATTCATTTACACAATATAAGCACGGACTTAGATAACAGATCTAATCTAATTCCGTGATATAAGTTATAGAACAGACGTAAAAACGAAGAGAGTCCAATTTGATATCACTGACATAGGCCTACACATATATACCAGTCAAGGAATTAGATAAGACCTATCTAAGTCCGTGGTAAAGTTAACAAACGGAAAATAACTAAAATGCTAGACTACGTTTTGTCTATACAGAGCTAACGTTAAAACATGTACGACTAAATAAATCTTCTTGTATCTAATTCTATCTTGTACCTTATTAACTAAGTTTGGGGTCAATTAATAACAGTTAACTATACAATTTCTCACTACAAAAATTATTGAAGGGATAATAATGGTAAAATAGAATAAAAAAAATAATTTACTTATTTTGTCGTGATGTCGTGATCAGTCACAATACAAATGCCATTTAGTAATAATCATATTTAAAGACTGGTTTTACCTGCCGTAGTTTTTTCTTCTCTCCGCTAGGCTAAGCTTCGAAAGTTGTATCAAAGAGCGAAATCACTTTCAGAATGAAGCTCCCGGCGTCTGGGAAAGAACAAACAAAATCTTCCAAAGGGCAGCAGGAGTAGGAAATTTCAGTTAGGTCTATCTGTGTTACCTCAGGGGCGGGTCCAGGTGAGGGCGTAACGGGCGTACGCCCCCCCCCCCCCCTTTTTTTTTAAAAAAAAAAAAAAAAAAAAAAAAAAAAAAAAAAAATNAAAAAAAGAATATGTTCGTAATTATGAAATCTAGACAGGTGCTATCGGAATAAAAAAAAGTATCAGTCAATTATATGAACTTACATTCTTATTCATATCACATATATTTCATTCACCACACACTGCAGCTCGCACATGTATGGTGTGACTATTAAAAAACAAAATCACATGACTAAACAAGTTCAAGGAGGGAGTTGGAAATGCTCGGTGACGCGACCTCACATCCTTTAACAACCTAACGCCGACAGAACATCGACTTCCGTCAGTGAGATGAAACCCGTAAGGGCGGATTCATGTAGGGGCTAAACCCGTCAGCCAACCGACCAGCTAAAGCCTAAGTAAGGTATAGCAATCCATAGTCTCCCACCAGTAATGTTTTCTTTATTCACTCAGCTCTACACTTATTTAAGTATATAGGTAACTGACATACTTTCTGTACTCCCTTCCAGTGGCAAAACATACTTGCAAACCAAATCTTGTAAGCCCAGATGAACCAGTTTTGCTGAAATCGTCATAGTAGTTAAGGAAGAGTTGGCAGGACAAAGATTTCAAACAAATGACCAAAACTCCTTAAAAAAAGGTCGAAATGAGAAAAAAATGGCACCTCCTCATGCACGACATCAAGGGGTAATTACCATATCTGTAAACTTTCATTGAAATCGAACCAGTGGTTTAAGAGACAGACAAAGGTTTTTTTCAACAAAGGACCATAACTCCTTTTAAAAGGGTCGAAATGAAAAAGTACTACTTGGATGCACAACATCAGGGAGCAGTTAGCATATATGTAAACTTTGAAATTGGCCGAGTTGATTAGGAGAAGTTATCAGGACAAGGATTTTTCAAAAAAAGACAATAACTCCGTAAAAAAGGTGAGAATGAAAAAACAACAACCTGGATGCACAATATCAAGAGGTAGTTATCATATCTGAAAACTTTCGTTGAAATTAGCCCCGTAGTTTTGAAGGAGTTGTCCGTACAAACATTTTTCAACAAAGAGCCATAACTTTGTAAATAAAGGTCAGAAAATAAAAAGAATACCTTGATGCACAACTTCAGGTGGTAGTTATTATATCTGGACAGTTTCGGTGACATCGATCCATAACTTTAGAAGGATTGTCCGTACCAAAAGTTTCAGGATTTGTTCAAACAATGGCCATAAATAATTTCGTCAAAAAGGGCCAGAATAAAAAAAAATGGTACCTGAATGCACAACATTAAGTGGTAATTATCATATCTGGAAAGTTTCGTTGAAATTGGTCAATAACTTTAGAAAGAGTTGTCTTGCAAACTTTTTCTAGGGACAGACAGACAGACGGACGGACAGACATGCTGATTCCAGTATGCCCCCTTACTTCGTTGCGGGGTATAACATGTCTAACTTGCTTACTCAAGTGATATAACAATTGCATGACTGACATGTTGAGTGTATATAAAAGAGTAACATAAACTCATTTTCAAAGCTACTTTGTCTCTACATTTGCATGTCTTTTCCAAATAGGGGGAGGGGACCGGTGATTGTTATGACTCAACATTATCCAAACTATAAGTGTGCTGGTCAACATGTAACACCACCACAACTATTGTGCCAGTTTTTTACATTCGTTCTATTATTGTAGCTATTTACTCCATTTCAATGACACGGGGAATTGTTTTATTCATCTTCATATCAAACACACATAGATTTGTATTACGTCAGAATATTCATAATTAAAGTATTAAATCTACTATGACACGTGTATGTGATAGTATCTATACCTTCAACAAGCTTTTGTGTTATCATTGTTTCAACTCTGTTGCTTATATCACATCGTTATACTTGCGTAATCTTGTATTTTGCTGCAACACTCTTCCAAACGTTGGATAATTTGTCTCTGCCGTAAGCCGTATTTGGCGCAAAACTAAATTTTTGCTCCGACGTCATCCAAACAGCGAGTATTACTCTGACGTAAGGAAAGCGAAATAGCGAGTATCGGGATTACCCCCGTGTTTCAGTTGGCATTCTTAGCCTAGACAGTATGGATATCATGGACAAAGACAAATTCAACATAAAGCGCGCATAATACCTATGAATGCCAACTGAAAACAGTATTATATTTACGTTTCTGGAATATGTTTATCTTGTAGATAATTGAAACATTTTATAAAAACTCAACATTTAGTTCAAATAAGTGTATGTGTTATATATGCTTGGTTATTGAATATAACAGTCATATTTCGAGTCATTGGTATCCAACGTTAAAATTACAACGTCGTTATAATGATTAAGTCAACATGATTTCGGGTCGTAGCTTTCATAGCTGGTATAAATGCCATCTTATGTAGTGATAAACGGCCAGGAATCATCCATACAGAATGTTACAATAGACATCCGACAAGGTAGTGTTTTGGGACGATTCTATTACTAATATCATGGTCTATATAGCCTTATGAAAATAGTTAGTTAATTGAATGAGGAGTATAGTGTAACAAAATAGACCGAAAGTTATGTAATTAATGATAAAGAATGGACCCATCTTTTAACATGTAAGATAGTGGGTATCAATCACGGAATTAGATTAGTCATCTAAGTCCGTGGTATCAATAGAGAGCAGCACTTTGGTCAAAAGTGCATTTGAGGTCAAAGCTTACTATTTGGGTAACACGTGCATTGGTTGACGGGAGACAGTTGAATTTAAGTGTGTGCTAAAGGGCTATGAATCTAATTGCGACCAGGTCAGTCATGGAATAAATCTAATGGCGACCAGGTCATTTATGGATTAAATCTAATGGCGACCAGGTCAGTCATGGATTAAATCTAATGGCGGCCAAGTCAGTCATGGATTGAATAGAGATAGGTACACGCGAGTGTGAACTCTCCAAAACAAACAGAGTTACTGTCATTGCCATATGGTACATCTAGTATTGTTGTTTCGGTAGGGGGGAAATAGATTAAAAGTTAGATTAAATTGCTGCACCGTGCCTTAATTTGTTACTTATTTACAATAGGTGCAGAGAGGAGGGACGGAACTTGAGGTTCGGAAACTATTAGTCTCTGGAGAGTGAGGCCAGGTATGGCCCGGGTACAGCACCTGACGTACTTTAGAACTATGTGCTTGCTGTTTTAACTCTATATATTGTAATCTGTGTGCTTGTGTTACAATGTGTGGAGATCAGGGACAAAACTATATAATTCAGCGGTTATGTCAGGTCAGCAAACAGTCTCGGAAATGTCGGAATAATTTTCTATTATGAACTTTAAGCTGTATGAACAAGTTGTCATAACGATATAAACTAATTGCATTTTAACGTAAATAGCTTGTTAATCAGTTTTGACGCATTAATTTTTACATGAAGTTTACCGGAGATTAAAAGTATAGTATTAAACGTGTCAAATGAAAATTTACCATACATATTAATGGAATCGGACAAAAAATGTAAATCCGGATATTTATCGACGCATACCGCTTTGCGTATACATATACTTCCTACAGAACATCCGGGTTACTGTAATGGATGCGCCCATGGACACATGTATGCCTTGAGAAAAAACTAAGTGATGGCTCTTTTCTTAAGACGGAAATTCATACGAAGTGTAAGTTAACACGAAATGCTTACTTTATGAAAATGATTAAAAAGTAACTGGAATTACAGCATGCCAAAGACCAAGCTTGTGTTGACATTGACAGTTAGCAGGGTCAACTAAAAATATCAAGTTATTTTTTAAATACTTCATGGGTCAATTAATTGAACAGAAAGCCAGGTTTTTACTGGTTCCTTCACAATTGTATGCTATTAATAATTCATACTTTCTGAGGTCAACTGTAAACTCACACTCAAGGGAAGCAATCAATATCTAGTACTGAAGTAAATCACAGCAAGGGAGACAACCCTTACAGTATTGTCATCCTAAAGTAAAGTATAGCTTATTTCTGAAATCTCCACATTACCATAGAAAGAATTGTAAGTTTTTATATCAGGCATATTAAATCTTAATTTTAAAATGTTAAACAGTCACTTACAAGAAATTACCTTAAAAAATTAAAGGACTGTTCTCCCTATCGGTAATAAACATGGACGAAATGTATTTAGAATTTGTTCAACATAAAGACATTTACTAACCCTACATCATTTTTTTTGTGGAAAACGACTATAGCACAGGGGAGACAACTCATACACAAACTGAAGTTGTGGCAGAGGGAAAAAAATTGTGCTTCAACATGCATGAACCAATCACATTATAAACAACCTGTAAATTATCTACGATCTCTAATGCACCAGTTGAAATCAGCTAAGGGAAGCTAACTACTTGAATATTTTTTATACTTTAAAGAAGTGTTACTTTGTCAGCATTCGTGTGAACAGTGCATAATACCACGATAATGAGTTCCCCAACTAACTGAGTAGCTGTCATTCAATTATTACCAAACATTTTGTTAAACAAACCAAGGTACCATATACAGCATTACCGGCGAAAGTGTCATGGCGTTTTCTAACATTACGGGAGTATAAGGGTTATCTACCTGGGAGCGACCCCTGCTGACAATTGACGTGCCTAAGACAGTGATTGAGTGACCGTTATCCGGCAATATAGTTGAGGATACACTGATCAGAGACGGAAACAGGATTTTCGTAAGGGGATAATACCCTAAGGGTCTTAAATGTGAGAAAAAACGACTCCTTCACACAAATTCTCCCTCAGAGGGGTTACCCCCCGTCACCGATACACACGTACTGTCACTGAAAATAAGTGAAAAAAAATTGGCTGAGTTAAATTTATTTATTATTGATATCTGCTTCAAACTCTGCACTGTCTTTTTTTTAACGGCTAAGGAATATGAGGGGAAAATACTGCCGATATTGTATAATCGGCAGGGACCAACTGACTAGTTCAGCAACACCAGGGAATTTTGCCAGCTATTTTGGGAAAGGGCCCCTAAGCAAGCATTGGGAAAAATATCATCGACATTTGGCAAAAATTGGGAAATATCATCAGTGTTCCCACATGTACATGGTTTGGTTTGGTTTAGTATTGTTTAACGTCCTATCAACAGCTATGGTCATTTAAGGACGGCCTCCCCTGTGTGCAAGATGTATGTGTGTGTGTTTTGGGAGGATGCGATATGTACAAATTTGTCTCCTAGTGATAGCGCGGAACCAATGCCGACTTTATAGTGCTACCTCACTGAAACATACTGCCGAAGACACCCAGCAGGACGCCCCACCTGGTCACTTTAAACTGACAACGGGCGAACCAGTCGTCCCACTCCTAAATTGCTGAGCGTTAAGCAGGAGTAGAGACTACCATTTTTTCAGACTCTGGTATGTCTCGGACAGGGGACAGAACCCAAAGCCTTCCTCACAGGGGCGAATGCAATGCAATAAGGGCAGCAGGTACAATTCTTATGCCCTATCTGCAGGGAAATCCCACATGTACAGGTTTGGGAATATAACATAAGTTTGGAATGAATAAATTAAACACATCAATGTTTTTGCTCCATCATAGTTGGTAATACTTTGAATGTTGCACATATAACAACTGGAAACTTGCATAGACATGTTTCTAATCCAATTGGGAAAATAAAGACTGAAATTAGGAAAACACAGGGTCATTTTTCAATTGGGAATGGGTCCCTGTACCGGACCCTATAAACACCTGGCAAAAAATCCTGAACACCGAGCTTGCAGTTACAGTTTCCACGTTGTCATTCCTGTCCATGAATGCATGTCTCATCAGCTTACCTGGCTCAAAGAGGTAACTGAAACAGAGCTCATTGTCATAAGTCTGCTACAGCATCATCTGTCCATCTGACCAATTCAAACATATTCTTTTTCGTCATTAACATCATTGTAATTAGTCAGTAGCATGCTTTGATAAAGGACTAAAGTGTTTGTTCAAATGAATGACCTTGACCCACTTTCAAGGTCACAGATGTCAATTGTGTTAAATTACTTATTTTGAATAAGCAAGAGTCTTGGAATGATACCTAGCTTAATGGTGTAAAGGGCTATGTAGTGTGGGATCAGGATGAATGACTAAGGTTGTGTGAACAAGGCAGTTAAAATCTTTCAATAAAAATACTTCAGGAAAAATGTGTAGAGCAATAAAATCCTCCAACGAATATCAAAGTGTTACTTTTTATACAAACAATGTACGTATTCCAGGTGTCGCAAGGTTTCAAGGCTGGTCCCTTTGTCAAGCAATGAAAACTTTGAATCACATATTTCCAAACTAATGAATCTTATTGAAGATATCCTCCAACAAAGTTTCATATTGAGTAAAGTAATGATATTTAGCTTTCCAGTATTATAATTAGACCTTCATAACTTTTGAGACTGATCAGATAAACAAAATGGCAGACAGGCAGACATCTTGGATTTTGACAGTGAAGGTTTGTTATGGCTATTACTCAGGAAGTACTGGAGAGATCTTTCTTAATTTTTTTTATGTAGGTTCCCACTTGGTATGAAGTTATGCATATTTTCTTATGAGACTGATCGAAAAAACAAATCTTTGATTTTGACAGTTAAGGTTTGTTAGTGCTATATCACAGGAAGTACTGGAGGGTTCTTTCTCAAATTCTATATGCAGGTTCCCCACTATCCTTTATTTTTCATGTTTACTTTTGAAACTGATCAGTTAAGCAAAATGGCCTACCGACAGCCATCTTCCATTTTTGACATTGAAGGTTTGTTGTACTATTTCTCAGGAAGATCTTGAATTTGATATGTAGGTTCCCCTTGATCCCTCGTTGTGCATGTTATATTTTGAGACTGATCATAATCAAAATGGCTAAAGAAAGAACTAAACAGATCTTTCTCATATTGCAATGATCGATTCTATTTCTTTTACTTCAAGTACTGTACTAGTAAATATGTGAAATGACAAACTCACTTTGAAGGTTGGCTTTCATACACATCAGTATTAAGTTTAGATAAAAAGTTACCTCAAGGTGCATTTACTGTTAACATGACTCGATCAAACAGATTAGAGGAAAGAAGAGAAAAGATCGAACTGACAAAAAACTAATGAAGATGGTACAATGGTGGGTGCCAAGATCCCTCTGGGATCTCTTGTTATATCTTGATTCCAGTGGCCTATTATTAAACAAAATTATATAGAAGAAGCAACCTGATGATTGATCCTTTGGGTACCCCATAGCTACTGATGCTGGATATGAGAGTGGAGTGGTCCGGGGGGGTGGGGGGCACACTGGATATCGCACTCGACCAAGAGGACTGGGGCTTGATTCCCTTATCGGATGCTCCCTAGACAACGTGCACGGTGTCACACCGGATGTCCCCATTGTCAGACAGTCGCAGAAATAAACCAGTTGGAAATAAGTAGAAAGCGAAGACGATATTTCGTCAACAGATAACCTTACCTTACTTACTAAATATCTCCGATGTGATGAAAACCTACGAGCGCAACAGCCAGTACTTCGCCCTTTGGGATCAAGGGAAGTCAATGAGGGATCGTAGAGGGCGGGGCTGTCTCCGATGGCTTACTCGTAAGGGCTCCGTTATATGCCAGTTCTATATCTCCGAATTCACGGTCCTACAAAAGGGCACATTGGTTCTAGAGTTGCCTTGCGCCCTAACTTTGATCTGGGAAACTAAAACTGCATCTTCTTTCGTGATATCCAGGTTCGTTCGTAGACGCATACGTGAATTTTATTTTACTGTTCAGACCCACCAGACCACATTGGCTTTCTCCTCTAGGCTAATACTGTCCTTTGAGGTATACAGACAAGCTACACCAAACTGCATAGCCTATTGATATTACCATTATGCTGCAGCAAGATTCCTAGCATATTCAGACATCAGACTATTTGGAAATCTAGAGCTCTGACGAGCTTTCTTGGCTTGTGATAAAGCATTTCAAATCTGCTGAAAATTAAGATAAATTTACAAAATATCTACTGGCCTGGCGGGATAGCTTGTTGAAAAACATACTGGTCCACCCGGAAAGCCAATGGCCACGGGCCAGCGGACCAGCAGTTCATTCCAGCCCATGTATAAGGACACCACTTATGTAATTGTGTCTTATTTTGCAGGTTCCTGTGGGTAAATGATTTCATGTCTAAGTTTCTTGTGTTTTGTAGTTCATCCGAGCCGTTCAAGCCAAGACTGTTGAACTTGACAATGTAGGAAGAAAGGAAGAGACAGCACTGAAAGAGAACATCAAGTATAAAATGTGTGTTGGTATTTTCTCTCTCATAGATGTAGTATATTTTGCTAAATGTTGCTTGTAATGCTTATACATTATTCTTGCATTCTGTTAAAGGCATTCAAACCTTTTTTTAATTTGTTTCTGAGTGTAATGAAAGAGGATTTCATAAAACAAAACAAAATAAATGTTGGTGTCAAGATTAAAACTGTAAGGCATTGATATTTTGATAACCATAGGGCTCTGACCAACAAAAACCTTTAGGAAATGGACTTAAAAATGATTTTAACATACAATGAAAACATAAATGTTACAAGAGCAAAAAGAGAACCCATCGTAATTATAAACAATCTTTGAAATATATGCTGTTCCCTGAGCTTCAATTGAAACAGAATTCATATGAATATAAACAATGTGAACCTAACACTTTTTAACTTTGCTCGGATTAAAGATATATGTTAACATAGAACTTTGTATGGTTTGGGCCTTTTTTGGCCCCCAAATCCATCAAAATTAAAAATCTGCAATAGAACTTTCAAATGACTGTTTCTTCAATTTTGAATACTTCCCCAGTACTATTATGTAAACATTTATTTGTGTTTTCAATTTTGGCTGCCATGGTAACCAGGTCATATTTGCATGAATGATTGAAATTTGATTATTCAGTCAATTTTGACAGGTTTTCACCTAGTTTTTCTCTTAGCTACCATAGAGCACACTCTTGAACAAACTTTATATTTCTCCTAAAGATGTATTACAGGTGCCTACACATTATCCTTTGATATTAAGTTTGTTCAAGCATGCGCTCTATAGTTTCTAGGAGAAAAACTATGCAAAATATCACAATATTCACTGAATATTCAATTTTTTCTAATTTATGCAAATTTGAACTTGTTACCATGGCAACAATGATTAGAAATATAAATAAATACTTTCATAATAGTATTTGGGAAGTATTCAAAATTAAAGAAACAGTCATTTCAAAGTTCATTTAAAGGTTTTGAATTTTGGTGCATTTGGGGGCCAAAACAGGCCCAAACCATACATAGTCCTTTTAGAGCCAAATTTATAAGGCACTTTTAAATACTGCTGAAGTGGCTATAGCTATGAATTTTTGAGGATGGATTATCTGAAGTGGCAAGCATGCTATTTACACTATACAATGATATTGTATACTTTTTGTGGCAAGTCATATGTAGTTTCAAAAAGTGATAAAGTCTGAAGGATAAAGTCTACTAGATAAAGTCTGATGGATAAAGTCTACCAGATAAAGTCTACAAGAATAAAGTCTACCAGATAAAGTCTACCAGATAAAGTCTACAAGAATAAAGTCTACCAGATAAAGTCTACCAGATAAAGTCTACAAGAATAAAGTCTACCAGATAAAGTCTACCAGATAAAGTCTACAAGAATAAAGTCTACCAGATAAAGTCTACCAGATAAAGTCTACAAGAATAAAGTCTACCAGATAAAGTCTACCAGATAAAGTCTACAAGAATAAAGTCTACCAGATAAAGTCTACCAGATAAAGTCTACAAGAATAAAGTCTACCAGATAAAGTCTACCAGACTAAAGTCTGATGGATGAAGTCTACAAGAATGATGACAACTGGTAGCATTTTGTTACTGCTGCAGTATTTAAAGTCCGCAAAGTACACAAGTAATGATACAAAAGTTCACCAATTAATAAAAGCATTTGTGCACATTTATGTATTTTGACAGATAGAACCCACAAATGCTCTTTATGTGTATTTTGCAACTGACAGATGGTGTCCATTGCATATTCAAAAATCATCTAATACCACAAATTACTGACCGTAGTTGTATATAGTCCTATGAATGCAAGGAATTATTTATAAGTAGCCTGGGCTCATGCACCAGAAGGAAGAGTTAAAACTATAGATATTAAAATTGGAGAATTCAGCACCAAATCCAACTAATGGTTCATATTTTCAACAAAATTATGAGACTAAAATCAGTTGCATCATCACATTCTTAACTATTGATATAGGTAATTATCATGAGCCAACATTTTTAGCAGATATTCACTAACCAATCTTCTTGTATCTGATAGACATGACCACAGCATCAGATATGAGGCTGAAGATATATCTAAGAGACTTGGAGTACCAGCTGAGAAGATTTTATCAATAACTGTTGACGATATCAATGAGCAGGTAAAGCAGTGTCTATAAATAATATATCTATATTTGTAGAAGTAAACACAAAAAGGAGCTTCAGACCTTTAATATTTTAAATTAGCTAATTTGATATAAATTCAAACTTATCTGAACCTAAGTACATTGTATTATCAAAGCGTACATGATTGTGTAGCCTACAGATGTGTGAAAATCCCCAAAAAGCGTCTACTCATTGTATACCCATTCTACTCTAAATATTTTGCGCACCAAATATTTTTGAAAAAAAAATTATGTTAAAGTTCCGAAAATCAATCTCTGAAAATGAAAGACAAACCACTTGGGATTCTTAGGATTTTTGTAATTTGTTTATTATAAATAAGTTCATAAGTATTGTTTACAGGTACAATGATGTTAAAACTAAGAAGAAACTGCGTAAAATGTGTATTTTGGTGTTTGTTTCCTTTGAAATATCTGATCAAACATGTGTGCATATCGGCATACATCAATTCATTTTATATATCCTCCAGGTGCAATATTTTACAACAATCATACATCTGAAAAAATCAGTTACAATGAAACTGAAATATCATTCTTCCTTTGTAAATGCGAAAAATTCTGAACAGTGGATCAAGTAAGTTTAAGTATACAATAACCTGAAAAATGATAATTTGCTATGTTTTAGAGTACAGAAACGGAATCAAAAAGTGTGTCACCTTGGATCAGTCACCATAGAAACAATAGTGGCACCATTTCCTTCAAACTTTCAAGGAACCGCATTCATCAGGCGAGTACCTCTTCGTCGCTGTGATGAGTGAAGAGTAAATAGAAATGAAATGGAAAGCAGGCACTTAAATTTTATTGATGGGAAAGTTAAAGGAAACCTTGAAGAATTTCAATGAATGTCATTTTAGGAGCTTTGTAAATGCAGAAGACAGCCATACTGGACCCTTTGTGAAGTTAATAACGAAAGACGATATGCCTTTCTTACAAATTGATTCACTTTGTTTTTGATGTGTCTGGAGTCATTAAACAATTCCATAGATGTACATTCCTGATAATACATATGCCATCCCTTCATTTGATTATTTTTAATGAGCTTCTCGAGTGTTTGGGTGGGATGAGGGGAAGGGAGGTGTGGGTGTGGGTGTGGTCTCCATGTTACTATTCTTCGCCATTGACTGAACAGCATATGTTCGTCTGCTGGATAACCGAACTACTCGGTAGTCAAACAGACATAAAAGCAATCAATCTGTAGCGGAACTTGACTGGGTTGATCGTCTCCAACCAGATAGCTCAATTGGTTGAGCGTCCGTCTAGAGTTCGGAAGGTCCCGGGTTCGAACCCTGGTCTGGCCGTGCATTTTTCCTCTCCTCTTATAAATCAATCAATCAACAGCATTCTTGCCTTGAGGAGGAACATAATGAGATTTGTTGAATGATTTGTTCACACGGTGTGTGGTAAAACTAACAATGTATAAGTTTGTTGATTCACTTTCACACATCATAGATGAATCAGTGAAAACAACCTTGACTTCTTCCAAAGATTTAATAATGAACCAATGCCACTGAAATGAGACAAGAAGAGTTAAATAGCCTTGGGCGATGACTTAATGTGAAAATCTGAGTTGTCAATGCTCTGATGGCCAAAAAGGGGGGAAATTGGACAAAAACTGTTTGAGAAATTCTACAGCCAATCTATCTTCATAGATAAATAAGGCTTAGAATAGTTTATCAAAAGTATGAAAGACCTTTTGGTCATCTGAATTTGTGTCAAAATTGTACAAAATCATATGACAACTTATACTCATTGGCCTCTTATTTTGTCTTGTAATTCATTTTCTTGTAATTCAGCTTTTGTGTTTTACAGAATGCGCTGAAAATGGTGAGGGAACAGAAGGATAGATACGGCACTGTGACGTTATCAGAGGACACCGAAAAACAGAGAATTCTTATAGAGTACAGGTATCTACTCCTTAGTGGATACTCCTTATTACAACCTTTATTACATACTTCTGACACATTTTATACAGTTGATGGGTGTTAGGTTGTCTCCCTTATTACTACATCTTGTTCAGAATTGTCTGTCAATGATATCATGGTATAAGGTTTCATAAATACATGTTGCAGTGAGGTATCCAAACATCTGTAGCCTTATTTACAAGAACAGAGTTACCCCATTTATGTTTTTACATGAGACAGTACATTGATTTGACAGTCATAACGTAAGAATTTGATTCCAATTATCTAAAATACATCGACAAATTTTTTGTATTGAAGACATGCTTAGTATGCTCTAAGCACATTCAAATCTATTGTACAGAATGTTTATATTGGTAACCATTTTTCAGTTCTCCAAACATAGCCAAACCTTTCCATGCTGGGCACTTTAGATCTACAATACTGGGGAATATAATAGCTAACCTATATGAGGCCAGCGGTCACACAGTTTTCAGGATTAACTACCTTGGCGACTGGGGAATCCAGTATGGTAAGTACTGTATGTCACATATATAGGATCTTACATGAGTTTCCATTTCATATGAGATTCGTGACGAGTTTCATAAATTTCATAATTATGAAATGAAAACGAGTGTAAGATCCTTATTATCACATAATCAAGATTTGTTGCATTTATTGGTGTAGAACAACAATTTTCATGCAACCTTGAAATGTAAAAAGCCGCCATTTTGACTCCAGTGCGAAAGTCTGTGACTTTATGTATTTGTCTTAGGCATGACGTCACAATTGAAACTTACAACCAATCACAGGGCTGATATGTCATATTACATGGGTTAATACGCCAAAAAATATGACATGGGTATATTCACTGGATAACGCAGTATAATATGTGATAAATAACCTTTTTATCCTCCTGGACCCAGTTGTCCAAAAGGTGATTAGCTCTATCAGTGATAAGTGTAAATTTTAATTTTTGTGTATTTTTAAAACTCAGCCATTAAATGAGATAAAACTTTCAAGGTAGAAAATTACATACAAAATTACCAGTTTTTTACCTTGTATATTGACCAAATTATTAGAGGTTGAAAAATGTCATTAGACACTGATTTTGAACAACTGGACCCTGATCTGCATATACTCCCTTCCCATTTTCAGCTTACATGGGCCAATCTTATAACAAGCATCCATTGTTTATCAAATCCCTTTAATTAACTTTTCAAGAACTTTTCAGGGAGGGGGGNCAATTATCTGTTTGTCTAGCCATATACAATTTTGTTTCCTATTTTTAGCTTCACAGTTTATAACCTCAAACTCCTCAAGATTGTAATACTTCCTAAAATGTAGACACTTCTACATGAATGATTTTTGTAGTCGCCAAACTTCATGAAGATTTTTAGTTTTGGGTAGAAGGTCTATCACAGATCAATGCCTACTACATGTTTGTTTTTGGCCTAAGCATCTCCACTGCCTAGTCAGCCGTTGTTGGAATAGCATGGACTATAAAGACAAGGACTAGTGTGTTATGAACACCTTGTAATATATATATATATCAACCAGGTCCTGATCAGGCTATACATTTAAGGTTTGAATTGTCTCCCTTTATTTCACCTCCTTGTAGGATTATTGGGATATTGGCTGAGGAAATATGGCAGGGAGGATATCCTTGAAAGTAAATCAGTGAAATACATGCTTGAGGTAAGCACAAAGTATTTCATGTTTCTAAAGAAATTCATAAAATGTTTGGTGTAGTTTTATATTTATTAACTCTTATCAGATTACTGTTGTCATTGTCCTCATGTATAAAAGATGGGCAAACAATGCTTGGAACCACAACATTGTAATGAATTCAGTTTTTAATATGCTTTATATTTCTGTACAGTTTCATTTTTCATGCTTGTATAATTTTTAAAGAAAACATCCTATCATCTTTTAATAATACTGCTGTTCATGATGTGTAGAAGTGTTTTGTTCTGTTTTCTAACTTAGTGTGAATTAGTTTTAGCTGTTAAACATTGTTAGGTTGGAATTGTTGTAACTATGTGCAAATGTATCATATGGTTGAGCGTGCAAAATATACAGCTGATTACCTGGTCAGTCGGCAGTCATGTGTAAAATAAAATGTACACACGTACGTAACATTCCTGTCATCTGGATATACTAGTACTCGACTCAAATTAGCGGTATTTAACAAGGTCAAAATAGTGTGATTTTAACCATTTGTTTTGGTAATATGATAGCGGATGGCAGTATACGGGTTTGGCGTTACAACGGGTGCATTAATGTTGGGGAAATTTGGTTTTATTGTACAAAAGGAGTCATTTTGTTATAATATAAGAATTAGAAAATGATTATTTATGAGGAAAATATTTAAATTCACTATCTAAAGACTATTTATGAGGAAAATATTTAAAGACAAAAAATCCTATGGGACTATTTTAAAGTTTGAATACATTGTAATAAACATATAATTTTGTTTGCTGTCAGCATGCTTGCCAACTTTTTAATATTTCCATGGGGAGTTTGTGTGTGTTCAGAATTAAAAGCATATATAAAATATGTGTACATACACCCTAGGGAAAAATAACACTTTTAAATGTCATCTTTTGAGCTTTTTTTTTTTAGATGAAATCAGCAGATCTTGGAAAATAGGAATAGTTTAGGAAATTCACTGTTTGGAAATGCTCAGTTTTAGGGTCCGAGATCGGTTCCTTCCAAAAAAGGAAGAGCTGCCAAGTATGTGTCGAGCTAACATTACCCTCATTATGGAGGGGGAAAAAGGCAAAAGTGAAAATGCAGCCAAAAAAATCTGATATACAGTATGTATGAAACATGCATGGGCCATTCAGAAAATGATTATATTTGTTATGTTTATGGTGAAGTGCAGCTGTACATCAAAGCTAATGAAGAAAAGGATGCGGAACAATTTCTGACAGAGGACAACAAGATAATCACCATGGAAAGTCAGAAAGTATTCCGAAGATTAGAAGAAGGTAAAAGTAGTTTTATAACTATAAAAGGTCTGGTTTAAACTGCAATTTCTCTTGACAACTAAGGCTAAATCTGTTAAAAAAAAAGGAAACTTAAATCACATGACATTAAGGAACATGATTGACCTCGAAAATTCTGTATCTTGTTTAGTGTGGTTACTTGGCCAATCATTGAATAAGTCCTGTATTGTGTTATCTTACAGGTGATCCTGAGGAACTTAGACTGTGGAAGAAGTGTAGAGACCTAAGTGTTCTATATTATGAAGAATCCTACCAGGTAATAACAGAATAGTGATGCTATTGTTAATTTGACAGGTGGTGAAGTCCAATTTTCGCAAATTTACAGAATACATGTTTCCATGAGCAATAGAAAAAATACTATTTTTAGCAATATTTTTTATGAAAATAAAAAGTATCTTGTAAGTTCATTTTGAAATCACTATAAACAAAGTTGTTGTCTATGGAACCTATTGTAAGAACATGTCTAATAGAAAACAATGCTAATGGCTTTGGCATACAACCTAACTGAATTAAGTTTAGATTACATAATCAATCCAGAAAGTTGACTTTGTTTCCCGACAGAAACTGGGCATAAAGTTCACAGATATTGAGGGGGAATCCATGTATTTAACTCAGACAAAGCAGTTAATAAATGACCTAAAACAGAGAGGACTGCTCCAGTATCGAAGGTAAGACTCACAATATATACACATATAAATATGTTCTTAACCATCAGTGGGGTAACAGGAAATTTTGTTTGTGTAGTTAGCAGAATTATTTCAAAGGATGTTGGTGCTGAGTACTAGACCATGTTTTTCAGATGGACCTTTGGTTTATCCTAGATTTACCTACCTGTAATGGTACTGATATTTTCCAGCAGATCTTGGGGGAGAAGGTAGTGACATTTTGAACTTATTGGAATGTGTGACAGCATAATGAAAAATGACCATGACCTACTTTCACCAACATTTCAAACACTTCAAACGACTTCTTCTGAAGAACTAAAAGGTACAGAATCTTAATATTTGGCTGGTAGCTTTCTGGGATTGATCCCGTCAAAGTTTGTGAATGAAAATAATGTAAACCTACTTTCAAGGTCACAGGGGTCAACAATGTCAAAAACATCAAACAACTTCTTCTGAATAATCGAAAGGTATGGAATCATAATATTTGGCTGGTAGCTTCTTGGCATGGAGCCTGACAAATTCTGCAAATGAGAATTACATCAAGCGACTTCTTCTGAAGAACTGAAAGGTTTAGAATCTAAAATATTGGCTGGTAGCTTCTTGGGATGGAGCCGGACAATGTTTGAGAATAAAAATAACCTTGACCTACTTTCAATGTCACAGGGGTCATATATGTAAAACACTTCAAACAACTTGTTCTGAAGAATTGAAAGGCATAGAATCATAATATTTGGCTGGTAGCTTCTTGCTATTAAGTTTGTTCAATTTAATGTCCTTGTTTGAATTTCAAGGTCATAGGGGTCAAAATGTTTTCTTTCGAATGACTTTTAGTGAAGACACAATACTTTGTCTGTAGCTTTATTTTAGTCAACTTTAAGGTTACAAATGTGGTATTAATACCAGGTGAGCGATGCAGGCCCATTGGGCCTCTTGTCTTAATTCATAACAACATCTACAGAAAATCGGAACAAACCTATGTTTAGGATGCTTCATTTTGGAATATTGTTTTTGAACTTTATATTTAGTCTTTAATATGTTGTGCTCACATTGTGTACGTTGACTTACAATATTGATGTTTCAGTGATACAGGGGTCGGCTACATGAAGTTGAAACCTGAAGGACTGGTTAAGGAAGCAGTACTCGTTAGAAGTAATGGAACCTCCTTATATCTTACCAGGTATATAGTGTACAGCCTCTAAAGTGGTGACCTTGTGTTTGTTTTTCTCAGGCACAAATGTGGATAGGAGCATCAAGTGTTGGTCTTTTTTGTCTGTGGATCTGTCCTGTTGTAACATAGAAAGTTGTCATCCCTTTTCAAAAAGGTCAGGAAGGGGATATAGCACTCGTTTTGCACATTAGGAAGTCAGAAAGTGGATATTGTGTTCTATTCAAATTTCAAATCATGGTCATGTATCGGAATACTTTGAATAAGTTTGTGTTTTAGCAGTCCAAGGTCAAGGTCACTTACTATTTATAGATTTTCTTTTTCATTGCTCTAGCAACTTTATTCCTGCATTTTTTTTTTATCAAACTTTATATATATATGTTATGCATGAGAATACCTTGAACTAGTTTGTGTTTCAGGGTGCCAAGGTCAAGTTAAGGTTGCCATTTCTATTTATAGAAAATATTTGTCATTGCTCTATTGAATTCATGGATTTTTCTGTTAAATATAAAATCTTGAACAACACACAAGGGGATTTGTACCTTTTGCGATGTCTTGTTTAATAAGTGATACAAATCTTTTTAGAGGTTGAAGGTCAAATGTCAAAGTCATAAGGTCACTCACTCCCACATAAAGACTAATTGTGAAGACTTTAGAGGGTGAGTTTTCAGTTTAAGGTTACAATTTCTCTTGATTAAAAATTTAGTTTTTCTCAAGAGTAATAGGTGGAATGTTGCTCACAATCTTTGATCACCAAGACATATATAAGGAGGAATTTTACTTTCTTCAGAAGTTGATGTTTAAAGGTCAATGTAACTTGGTAACTTTATTTCTATAGATCAATTCGTTCCTGAGCAATACGTGAAATGTCCTCAAATTTTCCAAAAGGATTCACCTTGTACATTGTAATAAAATCATAATGACATCCAAATCTTATAAACACTTTAACTCAGATAATGTTCTATGAAAGAAATCAATTTCCAATGCAAATCTGAAATGTAAGGCAACAATTAATGTTATGACAATTTGACAATTGATATTTTAAAATACTTTGCAGAAGCTAGATAATCAAGATGTCACTAAACTAAAGCCTGTTTGAGATAAGACCAATATTACCCAACATTAATATTGGCATGGTGAGCTTTTATATGTACTTACAAAATTTGTGTTGTGAATTTCAGAGATGTTGCTGCAGCATTTGACAGACACAAGCGGTATCAATTTGATAGATGTTACTATGTCGTAAGTTCCGATATCAATTCGATAGATGTTATTATGTCGTAAGTACCGATATCAATTTGATAGATGTTACTATGTCGTAAGTACCGATATCAATTTGATAGATGCTATTATGTCGTAAGTACCGATATCAATTTGATAGATGTTATTATGTCGTAAGTACCGATATCAATTTGATAGATGTTATTATGTCGTAAGTACCAATATCAATTTGATAGATGTTATTATGTCGTAAGTACCGATATCAATTTGATAGATGTTACTATGTCGTAAGTACCGATATCAATTTGATGGATGCTCAAACTGAGATTCTGTGCTCAAGCCCAATGTCAAGTTCCAGCGATAAAATAATAAAAATCCATTTTTTCCTCAATGATTTGGAAGAATTTTAGACAGACTAAAAGCTGAATACCGTTTTCAATATTTACACTTGACGTTTGGCTGTGTCACACGATTTAGTGAGTTGCAAGAAAGTTCGTTTGAGCACAGAATCCTTGCTTGGGCATGAGAATGGTTTCATGAATACTGGACCAGGTCACAATAGAGGTTGAGAAGATCAGAGGGTTTCTAACAGTTGATAGGTCCAAACAAAATCTATCTATGTCAGTCTCATGTTGATGGCTTTACGATGATCGAGATACAATATTACATACACTCCAACAGTGTTAGAGGTTTACACGGCAAGAAACTTTTGAAAGGCGCCGCATCGCAATCGGCAAAATCATATCCGAAAGAAAAAAGGCCGACCAGTTTATACCCTGATATTTTGCGCTATATTAGAGGACACCTATTATTATATTAGAGGGCACATATTATTATATTAGAGGGCACATATTATTATATTAGAGGACACATATTATTATATTAGAGGACACATATTATTATATTAGAGGACACCTATTATTATAATAGAGGACACATATTATTATATGGGAGGACACATTATTATTATATTAGAGGACACATATTATTATATTAGAGGACACCTATTATTATATGAGAGGACACATATTATTATTTTAGAGGACACCTATTATTATATTAGAGGACACATATTATATTAGAGGACACATATTATTATATTAGAGGACACCTATTATTATATTAGAGGACACCTATTATTATATTAGAGGACACATATTATTATATTAGAGGACACATATTATTCCTACACCCTCATTGGGTGGATCAGAATCATGTGGAGGTCGGTTAATTGTGATATGGACTCGGTGTTACTATGTTTTAGAAACAGCAGGTTAATATTCACTTATGGCGTCATTTCAATTGTGACGTCTCAATCCTCTGACACATGCAGTACTATTGTACTTTTGTACTTTTCTCATTAGTTTTCAACATTCCATCTGCTTTAATGATTAAATTTTAATTTAGCATCTAACATAACAATTTTAGATTTTTATTTCAGTGAAAATGCCACATTTTGTGGTTATATGAACCTGAAAAAGTGATATTGACCTTGACTTTGTATTAATCAATATTCCTTTCTCAGGTCAATATAACCACATATTTGCCTCAACAACAGCCGTTAAATAATAAATATTGATAAAGGAAAGCTCTCCAAACAAAAATATGACATCACCTATAAAAATATGTCATAGCTAGGCTACCTTGAACAGTATTCAATCATTAAGTCATCTTCTTGCTCAAACTCAAATTCTGTGCTGAAGCCTACTTCCTTGTTCCATTTTTAATCATTCAAATTTTACTTTCTTTTTCAATAATTTGGAGTAATTTTTAAGAGACTTAAAGTGGAAAACTGTTTTTATTGTCTAGACTTTACTTTTTGAATGTGTCACATGATTTTAGCAAGTTACAAGAAACCTGTTTAAGGAAGCTAGTTTGAGAGCAGAATTTGTGGGAATGTAAGGTCACTGAGCTTTGCAAATCTTTGTAAAACTGAAGAAGGCCACAGTGATGGTCATTCTGCTATTTTATGAACAGGTATCTAAAACCTGAGAAATTGTATATGTTCCATGTTTAGGTGGAGCAGGGACAATATCTCCATTTTAAACAGCTCGGTAGGATCCTCAAGGAGCTGGATGTGGAATGGGCCAAAAGGTGAACACTCACATTAAATCTTATCCTACCTCAGATAGGCACAGGGAACAGAAAAACTTAAAATGTGAATTCTACAGGTACTGGGTTTGTTTCCAAATTTTATCTTGTATACAAAAAAAAATCTTACTTCTAGGTGATCAAGTGTCCAGGCCTTTCCCTCACATACAATATTTGTTGCACTTTTTCTGGCCTCATTATTTTATAGGAAGCATTTCATGGTACCTATGTGCGTCTTGTCTTGTCCCGTTCTGCTGTGCCGTTTACCATCCTGTCGTGTCCCATCTCCATTTGATGTTATCACTCTACCAGCTTCGTTTCTGAAAAGATTTGGATAAATTCACTTTTACAAATTTCAATCATACAACATCCTCAATACTCCAGGGGTTATGCTCACTTACGCTCTTTGCCAGGGGTTACACTCACTTACGCTCTCTGCCAGAGGTAACGCTCACTTACGCTGCAGATAGCGTAAGTGGGTGAAACCCCTGGCGTATTGAGGATGGTATGTTCAAATACCTACATTCCCCCCCCCCCCCTTTTTCAGTGTGCCAAGGCTTTTTTCAATGTGCCAAGGTCAAGACCATAGCCACTTGCTGTCTATCTTCATATTTTTTCAAACTTTATTCAAAGATGAGTTAACAGTTTATCTGGAACAAGTTTGTATTTCAGGATACAAAGATAAAGTCGACTTATAAAGATAGGTCATGTTGCTATTTATAGAGAGTTATTAACGGTTTCAGTGCCAACTCTCTAGTGACATTAGATGCCCCCATCGTTATATAGTCACCTCCCCATATAAGAACTCCTTCAATGAGTGTGTATTTCAGTGCTCCAGGGTCAAGGTTACTGTTACTATTTAAAAAGATTAGTCAAAAGTTTTCACTGATCTAGCTTTACATGTAATAAGAACATCTCCTGGACAAGGTAACATAAATTGATACCGAGTAGTTAATTCATTAACTGTGTGTTGTGTTACTTGTAGGTATGGGGATTCTCTTCATGTAGCATTTGGAAGAATCGGACACATGAGTACCAGGAGAGGCAATCACATACTGTTACTCTTGTTCCTTGACGACCTAAAGCAGGTGGTCCTGTCGGCTATGGACAGGTCTGAAAGTTAGTACTGCAATTCCTTATGAGTAAGGGTCTTCCAAACAAAAACAAATTGTGAACTTGTGTTCACTTAAATGTATTTCAGCGAAGATTGGATCTGGTTCAGATGGTGTAAATATTTATTTCATTTAATTTTTTTTCCCATTTTTATCTCGCTTGAGATTTTCAACTCATTAAGAAATGAGCTAGAAGCAAATAATATTGTGTAAATTGTAAAGGCATTATATTTCATTAGATAAGATAATGCTCATCAAGTCACAAAAATGGCACGTCCATCTTGACCAAATTCAGTGAGAAGGATGGTTTTTATGTCACAGGCATTATAACTTGTATACCATGCTTTTGCTCGCAGCAACAAGAGTAGAAGGGGAAGAGAAGGATCGAGCTGCAGAAGTCATTGCCCTGACTACACTAGTGTTTTGGGATCTAAGGAAAGTAAAGAAAAGAGACTACACTTTTGACTGGACTAAATTGATCCAGCAAGGTACACATGATGGCAGTATGATGCACTACTGTCATTCACGGCTATGCAGGTACATGAAACATCGAACATACAAATTCACGAAATTCATGTGCCTATTTTTCAGTGATGATTGCTAAAATCATTTGTTTTGCAGCATAGAAATTTTCATTCAACTTTGCAAAAAGAGATAACAAATTCTTATAGGTCACAAAAATTTATTCAGACACAATTGCACAAGAAACAAAAAGCTCAATCATGGAGATGAGTTATGTATAGAAGTTAAGTTTTCAGGTCACCCGAAGTCTCATATGATATATCACAAGACATTTCTAGTAGACGGAGCATCGAGACTATTCAGAGAACATCTCAGAACCTTTTTTCTTTGCAACTCTATCAAAGATCCCTGTACCGCTGGTGACAACATTATAGAGAGTTCCACTATGGTGTTTTCATGCTAACAGTTGCCTCCCCAAATTTTCTTTATGCCAATTAAGTGACTTCCCTCGATTAACCTCCCTTAACTGCGTTCCTTTTAGTAATGCTGAGAGAAAGGTTTCAAATACATACCTAAAGTTGTGACAGCTATTTGGAAATTCTTGCCACACGTTCACTCCCCAAAATATAATCCCTATATAAAGCTTTCTAAATATATAAATTATTCTCTCTATGATTGAGAGATTACTTGAGTGATCTATTGTTGAAACACTTCCTGAGGGATCATCTATCTTTAAAAGACTGCATGAGTGGTCATCTCTCATTGAGAGACTACTTGAGTGGTCATCTCTCATTGAGAGATTTCTTGAGTGGTCATCTCTCATTCAGAGACTTCTTGAGTGATCATCTCTCATTGAGAGACTACTTGAGTGGTCATCTCTTATTGAGAAACTTCTTGAGTGGTCATCTCTCATTGAGAGGCTACTTGAGTGGTCATCTCTCATTGAGAGACTACTTGAGTGGTCTATCATTGAAACACTTCCTGAGGAATCACATATCATTAAATGATTGCCTCAGTGGTCATATCTCATTGGGAGACTGAGGAATCTCCTATCATTAAGGGACTACCTGAGTGAATTGAGTGGCTACCTGAATGATCACCTATAATTGAGTGGCTTCCTGAATGGTCACCTATAATTGAGAGACTACTTGAGTGTTCACCTATAATTGAGAGACTACTTGAGTGTTCACCTATAATTGAGAGACTACCTGTGTGGTCACCTATAATTGAGTGGCTACCTGAATGGTCACCTATACTTGAGAGACTACCTGAGTGATCACCTATAATTGAGAGGCCCCCTGAGTGGTCACCTATAATTTACAGACTACCTGAGCGGCCACCTATACTTGAGAGCCTACCTTAGAGGTCACCTATAATTGAGAGTCTACTTGAGTGGTCACCTATAATTTACAGACTACCTGAGCGGCCACCTATACTTGAGAGGCTAACTGAGTGGTCACCTATACTTTAGTATTGTTGAAACACTTCCTGAGGGATCATCTATCATTAAAAGACTGCATGAGTGGTCATCTCTCATTGAGAGACTACTTGAGTGGTCACCTATAATTGTGAGACTACCTGAGTGGTCACTTATAATTGAGAGACTACCTGTGTGGTCACCTATAATTGAGATGCCTCCTGATTGGTCACCTATAATTGAGAGATTACCTAAGTGGTCACCTATAATTGAGTGGCTACCTGAATGATCACCTATAATTGAAATACTACCTGAGAGGTCACCTATACTTGAGAGGCTACTGAGTGGTCACCTATAATGGAGAGACTACCTGAGTGGTCACTTATAATTGAGAGACTACCTAAGTGGTCACCTATATTTGAGAGACTACCTGAGTGATCACCTATAATTGAGAGGCCCCCTGAGTGGTCACCTATAATGGAGAGACTACCTGAGTGGTCCCCTAAAATTGAGAGGCTACCTAAGTGGTCACCTATAATTGAGTGGCTTCCTGAATGATCACCTATAATTGAAATACTACCTGAGAGGTCACCTATACTTGAGAGCCTACCTTAGAGGTCACCTATAATTGAGAGATTACCTAAGTGGTCACCTATAATTGATAGGCTACCTGAGTGGTCGCCTATACTTGAAAGACTACCTTAGTGGTCACCTATAATTGAGTGGCTACCTGAATGGTCACCTATAATTGAGAAGCCACCTGAGTGGTCACCTATATTTGAGAGACTACCTGAGTGATCACCTATAATTGAGAGGCTCCCTGAGTGGTCGCCTATCCTTGAGAGACTACCTGCGTGGTCACCTATAATTGAGTGGCTACCTGAATGGTCACCTATAATTGAAAGACTACATGAGTGGTCACCTATAATTTACAGACTACCTGAGCGGCCACCTATACTTGAGAGCCTACCTTAGAGGTCACCTATAATTGAGAGGCCACCTGAGGGGTCACCTATAATTGAGAGGCTACCTGAGGGGTCACCTATACTTTAGAGGCTACCTGAGGGGTCACCTATAATTGAGAGCCTACCTGAATGGTCACCTATAATTGAGATGCCTCCTGATTGGTCACCTATAATTTATAGGCCACCTGAGTTGTCACCTATAATTGAGAGATTACCTAAGTGGTCACCTATAATTGAGTGGCTACCTGAATGGTCACCTATAATTTAGAGGCTACCTGAGTGGTCTCCTATATTTGAGAGGCTACCTGAGTGGTCACCTATACTTGAGAGGCTACCTGAGTGGTCACCTATACTTTAGAGGCTACCTGAGTGGTCACCTGTTATTGGGTGGCTACCTTTAGTTTTTACCTGTCATCAGAGAATACCTGTCACTATGTTAGTTATTTTTATTTCAGTCTTCTGTCAATATACTACCAACCTGAAATGGATGAGGGTGACATTGATCTTAGCCTACTGCCCGAAGACACCGCCACCAAACTTATAAGTAAGATGATTGAGTAAGTGAATTTTTATCTCTAATATGTTCTTCCCTGCTATATCAGACCCCTGTAATTTGTATGTGTAAACCTACCAGGTACAAACTAATATGATAAAAAATTGTATATTTAATCCTGAAGTCTCAGACCCCAGTAGTTTGTAACACTGCTGTCTCGGACCCCAATAGTTTGTATGTATAATTCTGCTGTCTGAGATCCCAGTAGTTTGTATGTATATGTATAATTCTTGTCTCAGACCCCAATTGTTTGTATGTATAATTCTGCTGTCTCAGACCTCAATAGTTTGTATGTATAATTCTGCTGTCTCAGACCCCAATTGTTTGAATGTATAATTCTGCTGTCTCAGACCCCAATTGTTTGTATGTATAATTCTGCTGTCTCAGACCTCAATAGTTTGTATGTATAATTCTGCTGTCTCAGACCCCAATTGTTTGTATGTATAATTCTGCTGTCTCAGACCTCAATAGTTTGTATGTATAATTCTGCTGTCTCAGACCCCAATTGTTTGTATGTATAATTCTGCTGTCTCAGACCCCAATAGTTTGTATGTATAATTCTGCTGTCTCAGACCCCAATTGTTTGTATGTATAATTCTGCTGTCTCAGACCTCAATAGTTTGTATGTATAATTCTGCTGTCTCAGACCCCAATTGTTTGTATGTATAATTCTGCTGTCTCAGACCCCAATTGTTTGTATGTATAATTCTGCTGTCTCAGACCCCAATAGTTTGTATGTATAATTCTGCTGTCTCAGACCCCAATTGTTTGTATGTATAATTCTGCTGTCTCAGACCTCAATAGTTTGTATGTATAATTCTGCTGTCTCAGACCCCAATTGTTTGTATGTATAATTCTGCTGTCTCAGACCCCAATTGTTTGTATGTATAATTCTGCTGTCTCAGACCCCAATAGTTTGTATGTATAATTCTGCTGTCTCAGACCCCAATTGTTTGTATGTATAATTCTGCTGTCTCAGACCCCAATAGTTTGTATGTATAATTCTGCTGTCTCAGACCCCAATTGTTTGTATGTATAATTCTGCTGTCACAGACCCCAATTGTTTGTATGTATATTTTTGCTGTCTAAGACCCCATTTGATTATATGTATAATTCTTCTGTCTCAGACCCCAATTGTTTGTATGTATAATTCTGCTGTCTCGGACCCCAATAGTTTGTATGTATAATTCTGCTGTCTGAGATCCCAGTAGTTTGTATGTACATGTATAATTCTTGTCTCAGACCCCAATTGTTTGTATGTATAATTCTGCTGTCTCAGACCTCAATAGTTTGTAATTATAATTCTGCTGTCTCAGACCCTAATTGTTTGTATGTATAATTCTGCTGTCTCAGACCCCAATAGTTTGTATGTATAATTCAGCTGTCTCAGACCTCAATAGTTTATATGTATAATTCTACTGTCTCAGACCCCATTAGTTTATATGTATAATTCTACTGTCTCAGACCCCAATAGTTTGTATGTATAATTCTGCTGTCTCAGACCCCAATTGTTTGTATGTATAATTCTGCTGTCTCAGACCTCAATAGTTTGTATGTATAATTCTGCTGTCTCAGACCCCAATTGTTTGTATGTATAATTCTGCTGTCTCAGACCCCAATTGTTTGTATGTATATTTTTGCTGTCTAAGACCCCATTTGTTTATATGTATAATTCTTCTGTCTCAGACCCCAATTGTTTGTATGTATAATTCTGCTGTCTCGGACCCCAATAGTTTGTATGTATAATTCTGCTGTCTGAGATCCCAGTAGTTTGTATGTACATGTATAATTTGTCTCAGACCTCAATAGTTTGTATGTATAATTCTGCTGTCTCAGACCCTAATTGTTTGTATGTATAATTCTGCTGCTTCAGACCCCAATTGTTTGTATGTATAATTCTGCTGTCTCAGACCTCAAAAGTTTGTATGTATAATTCTGCTGTCTAAGACACCAATTGTTTGTATGTATAATTCTGCTGTCTCAGATCCCAATTGTTTGTATGTATAATTCTGCTGTGTCAAACCCCAGTAGTTTGTGTGTATAATTCAGCTGTCTCAGACCCCAAAAGTTTATATGTATTATTCTACTGTCTCAGACCCCAATAGTTTGTATGTATAATTCTTCTGTCTCAGACCCCACACAGTTTATATGTATAACTCTGCTGTCTCAGACCCCAGTAGTTTGAATGTATAATTCTTCTGTGTCAAACCCCAGTAGTTTGTGTGTATCCCAGTAGTTTGTGTGTATAATTATGCTGTGTCAGACCCCAATAGTTTATATGTATAATTCTACTGTCTCAGACCCCAATAGTTTACATGTATAATTCTTCTGTCTCAGACCCCACACAGTTTATATGTATAACTCTTCTGTCTCAGACCCCAATTGTTTGTATGTATAATTCTGCTGTGTCAAACCCCAGTAGTTTGTGTGTATAATTCAGCTGTCTCAGACCCCAAAAGTTTAAATGTATAATTCTACTGTCTCAGACCTCAATAGTTAATATGTCAAATTCTTCTGTCTCAGACCCCAGTAGTTTGTGTGTATAATTCTGCTGTGTCAGACCCCAATAGTTTATATGTATAATTCTACTGTCTCAGACCCCATTAGCTTATATGTATAATTCTGCTGTGTCTGACCCCTATAGTTTGTGTGTATAATTCTGCTGTCTCAGACCCCAGTAGTTTGTGTGTATAATTCTGCTGTGTCAAACCCCAGTAGTTTGTGTGTATACTTCTGCTGTCTCAGTCCCCATTAGCTTATATGTATAATTCTGCTGTCTCAGACCCCATTAGTTTATATGTATAATTCTACTGTCTCAGACCCCATTTGTTTATATGTATAATTCTGCTGTCTCAGACCCCATTAGTTTATATGTATAATTCTACTGTCTCAGACCCCAATAGTTTGTGTGTATAATTCAGCTGTCTCAGACCCCAATAGTTTATACGTATAATTCTACTGTCTCAGACCCCAATTGTTTGTATGTATAATTCTTCTGTCTCATACCTCAATAGTTTGTATGTATAATTCTGCTGTCTCAGACCCCAATTGTTTGAATGTATATTTTTGCTGTCTAAGACCCCATTTGTTTATATGTATAATTCTTCTGTCTCAGACCCCAATTGTGTGTATGTATAATTCTGCTGTCTCGGACCCCAATAGTTTGTATGTATAATTCTGCTGTCTGAGATCCCAGTAGTTTGTATGTACATGTATAATTCTTGTCTCAGACCCCAATTGTTTGTATGTATAATTCTGCTGTCTCAGACCCCAATTGTTTGAATGTATATTTTTGCTGTCTAAGACCCCATTTGTTTATATGTATAATTCTTCCGGCTCAGACCCCAATTGTGTGTATGTATAATTCTGCTGTCTCAGACCCCAATTGTTTGAATGTATATTTTTGCTGTCTAAGCCCCCATTTGTTTATATGTATAATTCTTCTGTCTCAGACCCCAATAGTTTGTGTGTATAATTCAGCTGTCTCAGACCCCAATAGTTTATACGTATAATTCTACTGTCTCAGACCCCAATTGTTTGTATGTATAATTCTTCTGTCTCAGACCCCACAAAGTTTATATGTATAACTCTGCTGTCTCAGACCCCAGTAGTTTGAATGTATGATTCTGCTGTGTCAAACCCCAGTAGTTTGTGTGTATAATTCTGCTGTGTCAGACCCCAATAGTTTATATGTATAATTCTACTGTCTCAGACCCCAATAGTTTATATGTATAATTCTGCTGTCTCAGACCCCAGTAGTTTGAATGTATAATTCTGCTGTGTCAAACCCCAGTAGTTTGTGTGTATAATTCTGCTGTGTCAGACCCCAATAGTTTATATGTATAATTCTACTGTCTCAGACCCCAATAGTTTATATGTATAATTCTGCTGTCTCAGACCCCAGTAGTTTGAATGTATAATTCTGCTGTGTCAAACCCCAGTAGTTTGTGTGTATAATTCTGCTGTGTCAGACCCCAATAGTTTATATGTATAATTCTACTGTCTCAGACCCCAATAGTTTGTATGTATAATTCTGCTGTCTCAGACCCCACAAAGTTTATATGTATAACTCGGCTGTCTCAGACCCCAGTAGTTTGAATGTATAATTCTGCTGTGTCAAACCCCAGTAGTTTGTGTGTATAATTCTGCTGTGTCAGACCCCAATAGTTTATATGTATAATTCTACTGTCTCAGACCCCAATAGTTTACATGTATAATTCTGCTGTCTCAGACCCCAATAGTTTGTATGTATAATTCTGCTGTGTCAGACCCTCATAGTTTGTATGTATAATTCTGCTGTGTCAAACCCCAATAGTTTATATGTATAATTCTACTGTCTCAGACCCCAGTAGTTTGTATGCAAATTTTTCTGTGTTAAACCCCAATAGTTTGTTTGTATAATTCTGCTTCCCAATAGTTATTAGGTCATCTGAGCTTTGCTCAAGTGACCTATTCCGATCACTTTCCGCCCGTCGTGGTGCGTCGTGCGTAAACTTTTTACATTTTCAACTTCTTCCCAAGAACCAGCGGATGGAATTTTTCAAACTCGATCAGAATCATGCTTGGTAGATGAAGCTGCAAAATTGTAAAATTGGGATTCCTGCCCTAACCCCTGGGGCCAGGGTAGGGCCCCAAAGGGAAAATTAACCAATATTTCAAAAAATTTCTTCTCCAGACTCAGAGGTACTACAGTCATCTTTTCTGCATGGATGGAAAGATCATTAGGGGCTTTATTGAAATTTACAATTTCAGGACCCCGATCTATCCGTTTTCCCTTGAGGAGGGGGTAAAGTTTACTATAGTTTATATAGGGAATCAACATTTTTGGGTATATTTTGACAATTTTCTGTAAGGAATTATTCTTACTTGGGGAGAATTATTCTTGGATGAAGATGGTTTTAAATTGTAAAATTGGGATTCCTACCCCAACCCCTTGGGCCAAGGTGGGGCCCCAAAGGGAAAATTAACCAATATTTCAAAAATCTTCTTTTCCTGACTCAGAGGTACTACAGTCGTTTTCTCTGCATGGATGGAAAGATAATCAGGGGCTATATTTAAATTGTTTATTTCAGGACCCCCGGGCCATCCCTTCTCCCTTGGGGAGGGGGTGAAGTTTACTATAGTTTATCTAGGGAAATAACACTTTTGTGTATATTTTGACAATTTTCTGTAGGAAATTATTCTTACTTGGTGAGAATTATCCTTGGAGGAAGATGGTTTTAATTTGTAAAATTGGGATTCCTACCCCAACCTTAGGGGCCAGAGCGAGCCCCAATGGAAAAATTTACCACTATTTCAAAAATCTTCTTCTCCAGACTCAGAGATACTACTGTCAATTTCAGTGCATGGATAGAAAGATCATCAGGAGCTTTATTGAAATTGTTAATTTCAGGACCCCCGAGCTATCCCTTCTCCCTTGGGGAGGGGGTAAAGTTAACTAGTTTATATAGGGAAATAACACTTTTGGATATATTTTATCCATTTTTAGCAGAAAATTATTCAAACTTGGTCAGAATTATCTTTGGTGGATGAGGATATTACATCGTTGGAATTCTTGCCCCATCCCAAAGTTCCAGGGCGGGGCCCCAAAGGGAACATTTACCAATATTTTAAAATTCTTATCCTTTGATGACATGACAAGTATTGTATTTCACTTAGTTTACATGCTCATTTCCACATCACATCTAAATAATAAAATAAAGCTACCAGTACCTATGATATAACTCAGGTGACTGCTAAGGCCCCTTGGGCCTCTTGTATGTACAATTCTTCTGTCTCAGACCAATTAAATGATCGATGACAATGCATTTATGATTTAAGTTAATCTACACATGTTTTCACAGTGGTAATCATCTAATATTCATTAGATAATTGATAATGTAAAAGACTTAAAAAAACCCAAAATAAAATATGTGATATGCTTTAACACTGCTGAATAATGAAGCTTCTATCCCAGAATACAAAGATGCAATTTAATTTTTTGGTTAGCAGAAACCAGAAAATGGTGCATGTCACTTTATTCATGGCAACAATTGTTTAATTTTACAGGTATGAAGCTATAGTGGAGTCAGCTGTGGAAAACCAGGAGCCACATGAGATCGCTTTCTTCTTAAAAACATTCAGGTATCATAATACTTTTTTTTTTGTATCATTCTCAAAGGTTGATTTTGATGTAAATATTTCTGTGTGATATTTATATATGAAGCAATATTTTGCATTTTTGACACATATCAAAATCCCATCGCAAGCCGTACAAGCGTCATGGAATTTCTTTGTGTAAATACAGGACAGGTTTACACTTTTCTTGATGTGTACTGTAAATACACAGGGATACAACTACATGTAACCTGTAAATCAGATGGTTTTGTGATGGGTGGCAGTCATACAACTAAACTGTTACTCCTGATGACAGTCGTACCACTTAGCTGTTACTCCTGATGGCAGTCATACAACTAAACTGTTACTCCTGATGGCAGTCATTACACTTACCTGTTACTCCTGATGGCAGTCGTACCACTTAGCTGTTACTCCTGATGACAGTCGTACCACTTGGCTGTTACTCCTGATGACAGTCGTACCACTTAGTTGTTACTCCTGATGACAGTCATACCACTAAGCTGTTACTCCTGATGACAGTCACACCACTAACCTGTAGGCATAGGTGTCAGCCTCTAAAACCTCCAAAAAGGGAGATCTCCCTCATTTCACATTTCTAATGAGGGAGAAAGTGCATGAAATGCAACTGAAACTGGTTTGCTCAATTGATCTTTCCCATTTTATGTAACAAAATAACTCCCAAAAGGCATTCATTTGATTCAGACACACCTGTTATGGTCATTACATACACCCTGCAGTAACTAGGAGATCATTTGACCACAGGATGTAGATTCTGAGTTTGTGTGAGTTTGGACTTGAATGAGAGAGTTTCGAGGGAGATTGGTAAATTTTGGTAAAACTGAGGGAGTCTCCCTCCTAATCAGGGAGGGTTGACAGCTTTGTGGAGGTTGCCATATAATAGCAACGCTCTGCAAACACTTTTTTTGTGGTTGTTAAAATTTTGATGGGCTGTATTATAGTATGGGGAGTGTCTGTGTTCCTGTCCCTCCACACTTCGGTTTCGTCAGCATGGTTTCATGAAATATAACTGAATTAAGGCTAATAAACAAAGACTTTAACTCATTCACCCCTGAAATTTTCTAATGAACTATTCCAACCTTTGAATTGGGAGGGTTCAAATGTGTCTTTAGGGATGAATAAGTTAAAAGAATCGGCTAATTAATTGTTCAAATAAGACACTAGAACGTGACAGTTTACACTAGAATGTGAAAGTTTACACTAGAATGTGACAGCTTACACTAGAAGATGACAGTTTACACTAGAAGGTGACAGTTTACACTAGAATGTGAGTTTACACTAGAAGGTGACAGCTTACACTAGAAGATGACAGTTTACACTAGAAGGTGACAGTTTACACTAGAATGTGAGTTTACACTAGAATGTGACAATTTACACTAGAATGTGACAGTTTATACTAGAAGATGACAGTTTACACTAGAAGGTGACAGTCTACACTAGAATTTGAGTTTACACTAGAAGATGACAGTTTACACTAGAAGGTGACAGTTTACACTAGAATGTGAGTTTACACTAGAAGGTGACAGCTTACACTAGAAGATGACAGTTTACACTAGAATGTTACAGTTTACACTAGAATGTGACAATTTACACTAGAATGTGACAGTTTATATTAGAAGATGACAGTTTACACTAGAAGGTGACAGTCTACACTAGAATGTGAGTTTACACTAGAAGGTGACAGTTTACACTAGAATGTGAGTTTACACTAAAAGGTGACAGTTTACACTAGAAGGTGACAATTTACATTAGAATGTGACAGTTTACACTGGAAAGTGACAGTTTACACTAGAATGTGACAATTTACACTAGAAAGTGACAGTTTACACTAGAATGTTACAGTTTACACTAGAATGTTACAGTTTAAACTAGAATGTTACAGTTTACACTAGAAGGTGACAATTTACACTAGAAGGTGACAATTTACACTAGAATGTGACAATTTACACTAGAATGTGACAATTTACATAAGAAGGTGATAGTTTACACTAGAAGGTAACAGTTTACATTAGAACGTGGCAGTTTACACTAGAAGGTGACAGTTTACACTAGAATGTAACAATTTACACGAAGGTGACAGTTTACACGAAGGTGACAGTTTACACTAGAATGTTACAGTTTACACTAGAAGGTGGCAATTTACACTTGAATGTGACAGTTTACACTAGAATGTGACAATTTACAATAGAATGTGACAGTTTACATTAGAATGTGACAATTTACACAAGAAGGTGATAGTTTACACAGAATGTGACAATTTACACAAGAAGGTGATTGGTTACACTAGAAGGTGACAGTTTACACTAGAAGGTGACTGTTTACACTAGAAAGTGACATTTTACACTAGAATGTAACAGTTTACACGAAGGTGACAGTTTACACTAGAATGTTACAGTTTACACTAGAATGTTACAGTTTACACTAGAATGTTACAGTTTACACTAGAAGATGATAGTTTACACTAGAATGTTACAGTTTACACTAGAATGTGACAGTTTTAGAGACTGAACTGTTTGGTCAACTCATTCACGAAATCAAGTTTTCAGGAATATCTTCATTGAGTTTGTAAAACAAAACTCATGTACACAAGTATACTCATTGGAATAAAGGGCTTTTCCTGTCTCCTGTCTAACAAGGACGTCCAGCCCTGTTCTACAGATATAGCACAGTTTATATAATTATTGTACAACTAGAAGACAAGTGACAAAAAGGAGACAAGGAGAAGGCAACCTGAAATAAAACAATACTACGTCTGACAATACATTCCATTTAAATATGCATTTGAATTTTACAGGATGAATTACCTACAGACGTTTATAGAGACTATTACATGTAGTTCTATGGTTTAATTTTAGTTCAGCCCCCTTAACATTACTTTCACACTAACTCTGACCCTATTCACTGACAAGTTATACGAACATGGCCATTTTGAATGTACTCCCGAGCATATCATCATGAAATATTTCAAATACAGTAAAAGTTTTAATCTGCAGTGTATTTGATAATTGTTAATAGCTATTGATAATATTTTATCCTGAAAATGTGATTAGAATACTCTGTGGCTGTGAAGCTCACAGGAGGACTTGCCTTACTCTGTGGCTGTGAAGCGCACAGGAAGACTTGCCTTACTCTGTGGCTGTGAAGCTCACAGAAGGACTTGCCTTACTCTGTGGCTGTGAAGCTCCCAGGAACACTTGCCTTACTCTGTGGCTGTGAAGCTCACAGAAGGACTTGCCTTACTCTGTGGCTGTGAAGCTCATAGGATGACTTTGCTTACTCTGTGGCTGTGAAGCTCATAGGATGACTTGTCTTACTCTGTGGCTGTGAAGCTCATAGGAGGACTTGCCTTACTCTGTGGCTGTGAAGCTCATAGGATGACTTGTCTTACTCTGTGGCTGTGAAGCTCATAGGATGACTTGCCTTGCTCTGTGGCTGTGAAGCTCATAGGAGGACTTGCCTTACTCTGCGGCTGTGAAGCTCACAGGAGGACTTGCCTTTCTCTGTGGCTGTAAAGGTCATAGGCGGCCTTGCCTTACTCTGTGGCTGTGAAACGCATAGGAGGACTTGCCTTACTTTGTGGCTGTGAAGCTCATAGGAGGCCTTGCCTTACTCTGTTGCTGTGAAGCTCACAGGAGGACCTGCCTTACTCTGTGGCTGTGAAGCTAATAGGAGGACTTGCCTTACTCTGGCTGTGAAGCTCACAGGAGGTCTTGCCTTACTCTGCGGCTGTGAAGCTCATAGGAGGATTTGCCTTACTCTGGCTGTGAAGCTCACAGGAGGACCTGCCTTACTCTGTGGCTGTGAAACGCATAGGAGGACTTGCCTTACTCTGGCTGTGAAGCTCACAGGAGAACTTGCCTTACTCTGTGGCTGGGAAGCTCACAGGATGACTTGCCTTACTCTGTGGCTGTAAAGGTCATAGGCGGCCTTGCCTTACTCTGTGGCTGTGGAGCTCACAGGAGGACTTGCCTTTCTCTGTGGCTGTGAAGCTCACCGGAGGCCTTGCCTTACTCTGTGGCTGTAAAGGTCATAGGAGGGCTTGCCTTACTCTGTTGCTGTGAAGCTCACAGGAGGACTCGCCTTACTCTGTGGCTGTGAAACGCATAGGAGGACTTGCCTTACTTTGTGGCTGTGAAGCTCATAGGAGGCCTTGCCTTACTCTGTTGCTGTGAAGCTCACAGGATGACTTGCCTTGCTCTGTGGCCGTGAAGCTCATAGGAGGACTTGCCTTTCTCTGTGGCTGTGAAACTCATAGGAGGACTTGCCTTATTCTGTGGCTGTGAAGCTCATAGGCTGACTTGCCTTGCTCTGTGGCCGTGAAGCTCATAGGAGGACTTGCCTTGCTCTGTGGTTGTGAAGCTCATAGGAGGACTTGCCTTGCTCTGTGGTTGTGAAGCTCATAGGAGGACTTGCCTTACTTTGTGGCTGTGAAGCTCATAGGCTGACTTGCCTTGCTCTGTGGCTGGGAAGCTCATAGGAGGACTTGCCTTTCTCTGTGGCTGTGAAGCTCACATGATGACTTGCCTTACTCTGTGGCTGTAAAGCTCATAGGAGGTCTTGCCTTACTCTGCGGCTGTGAAGCTCATAGGAGGATTTGCCTTACTCTGGCTGTGAAGCTCACAGGAGAACTTGCCTTACTCTGTGGCTGTAAAGGTCATAGGCGGCCTTGCCTTACTCTGTGGCTGTGCAGCTCACAGGAGGACTTGCCTTACTCTGGCTGTGAAGCTCACAGGAGGCCTTGCCTTACTCGGGGGCTGTGAAGCTCACAGGAGGACCTGCCTTACTCTGTGGCTGTGAAGCTCACAGGATGACTTGCCTTACTCTGTGGCTGTGAAGCTCGTAGGAGGCCTTGCCTTACTCTGTGGCTGTGAAGCTCACAGGACTTACCTTACTCTGTGGATGTGAAGCTCATAGGAGGACTTGCCTTACTCTGTGGCTGTGAAGCTCACAGTAGAACTTGCCTTACTCTGTGGCTGTAAAGGTCATAGGAGGTCTTGCCTTACTCTGTGGCTGTGAAGCTCACAGAAGAACTTGCCTTACTCTGTGGCTGTGAAACTCATAGGAGGACTTGCCTTACTCTGTGGCTGTGAAACTCACAGAAGGCCTTGCCTTACTCTGTGGCTGTGAAGCTCGTAGGAGGCCTTGCCTTACTCTGCGGCTGTGAAGCTCGTAGGAGGACCTGCCTTACTCTGTGGCTGTGAAGCTCACACGATGACTTGCCTTACTCTGTGGCTGTGAAGCTCGTAGGAGGCCTTGCCTTACTCTGTGGCTGTGAAGCCCGTAGGAGGACCTGCCTTACTCTGTGGCTGTGAAGCTCACACGATGACTTGCCTTACTCTGTGGCTGTGAATCTCATAGGAGGACTTGCCTTACTCTGTGGCCGTGAAGCTCACAGGAGGACTTGCCTTACTCAGTGGCTGTGAAGCTCATAGGAGGACTTGCCATACTCTGTGGCTGTGAAGCTCACAGGAGGACTTGCCTTACTCTGTGGCTGTGAAGCTCACATGATGACTTGCCTTACTCTGTGGCTGTGAAGCTCGTAGGAGGCCTTGCCTTACTCTGTGGCTGTGAAGCTCGTAGGAGGACCTGCCTTACTCTGTGGCTGTGAAGCTCACAGGAGGACTTGCCTTACTCTGTGGCTGTGAAGCTCATAGGAGGGATAAGAAGCTTTATATGCATCTGATCCCTACGAGGATAACGTGTAGACTGGTGTTTAGATACGTGTGGGTTGTTCGGCTGAGGCTCCCATGTGCGTATAGAATAATGCAGGGTCAAAGTGTTTTTCACTGCCAATACATGTAGTACCTCTCATCTCTCACACGTCATAATAGCAATCTGATATAATACAGGTACATTACACTCACCATGACAGATATATATGCAAGACCACACACTTGTGTTTTTCTAACGAATCAGAAAGCTCTCATTTATTGCGAGGACGAATATTTACGTCCACGCAATAAATGAGTGCTTTCTGATTTGTTAGCAAAACACATGTGTGTGGTCTTGCTTTTATCACATACCTTCCGTATTTGGTAGAGATCGATACAAAGATTTTATGAACTTTGATATTTTTTGCAAATACCGGGAATTTTTCAGTTCGCCATGACAAGGGGATTCCCATAAAAAGTAGTTCCGGCTAGTGGGTAAATACAACATTCCGTATTGCACATGTGCAATACAGGTTGTATTTCATGGTCTGAAAATTGCTTGTATAACTATATCTAGATTCAACAGGTATGTGATAAATACATAGACACACACACACAGCACAATAATTGACATAAAATAACAGATGAACATACATTAATTATAAGCCGACTAAACAAGTTTGACTACCATGACACACAAATATGTGATTCGCATCGTTTTCTTGAATTAACTTTTTTTTTGCAGAAATCTAATCAACTCTGCAATGGTGACACTGCAGGTAAAAGATGAAGATCCAGAGGTTGCCAAGGTAACTAACCTGATTAAATAACGTAGAATGACAATAATATTCATGTAAACTTATCCTCAACGACTTTCTCTAGATACCAGGGGTTATGCTCACTTACATTCTTTGCACTCCTGGAATATGTCGTGACAAAATCAAAGGCACACTGTTAGCTATTTGCTGTTACGCTGCTGCGAGATTCTTTTGATGTATATCAAAGGATAAAACTAGTAATCTACTTGTATCATCCACTAGATGGACACCTCAACAATAGATAAATATTTAACAGAGAAAATCTTGTATGTTCTTGAAACTTGTCATTAATAAAGATATAGATTTACATATTTTTTACCATTTCACCCATAAAATCTTGGAAATCATCAAATTGAAAAAACCTTTTATATTCATTACAATGAAGATATACAAAATGTCATATCTTCACATGTGATGATATAAGGTCCTGTATTAATTTCATATTGACCAATCAGAATATTGTTTTCTATTTGCTGTATTCAAAGCTGTATATTTTCAATCACAGCAGCAAATGAAGCCGCATTATAATTTATAGTTGTTTTTGTAAAATCTTGCAAGTTAATTACATAGATAACATAATTGGGAAAAAAATTGTAACCATGCAACTTGTACCAGATAATAGCTAAAAATGGTAAAATTACATCAAATACCTCATTCAAAATAGCAATTACTGATGTAGTCTTGTTGTCAACGAGTCATAAGAATAAGTTGCCATATCTGTTGCTTCCAAATCCAGCATTTTATTGATGCAGTAATATTTTTGAATATTGAAAACAGAAGTATGAGGAAAGATGCTGAAGCTGGAAAAAAGCTGACATGACGATTTATGCTGTGACGATCTAGATAAATTGGAACATGGAATAGAATCTCTTGAAGTAGCAATTTTAATAGGCAGATATAAAGTATATCTATTTCTCGAAACAGATATTAGTGATTTATAATTTAGTGAGTATTAGAGTTATTTTCACTGGACGAATCATTGTGTCGGTGTATTTTCCTGCTTCAGATTTTTTTTATGCTCCAGTTTTCCCGATATATTCTAATCTCTTTGTCGTTGATCGCACACACACACACTCACAAACACAGTATCATTGGTTAATGGTGTGTTCAGTGTTCAAGGAGTTGAAAATTTGACAACCTCATATTGTCAACACTGTCAGAATTGCTTCCTTGCTCCATATCTATACAAACTTAATTTCTGGTCTCTTGATTTCAGGCAAGACTACAGCTGTTCAAGTGTTGTAAAACTGTGATGGCAAATGGAATGCAGTTACTTGGAATTACCCCTCTGGAGAAAATGTGAACCAAAGTTACACCAGTGATCAATTATAAATATTTATCAATTATTGGAGCACAAACTTTCAGCATGTTATGCCCTAAAGACTTACTTGTGCTGTTGACTTCCTCCTCAGGGTTTTGACTTATATTTTACAGTGTGTGAGATGATGAAATGTTAAATTGAGTGAGTGAAAGTAAAGCTTGAAATATGTGTCAGTAAATTATAAAACATGCTGTGATTTCTTCTTGTCTTTAAACTTGGTAATTTGATGGGGTTTTTTCAGCTGTGACATAACAAGTAAATCCTGATATAATCACAGACAATACAAGGAAAAGAAGCATCTAATTGAAAATTGTTTGTAGATGCTGAATGCCAAACAAAGTGACCATTTAACTGCAACCTCTGTCCATTTTGTCCATTTTAGATTTATTAGTTCAATGGTCAAAAAAGTGAAAAATCAATGCCTTAAATGTTCCAAAACAAATCTAGAATACATCAAAATGGAAAGGTGTCTATATAACACTCTATAAGATTCATAAAATTTAAAGCATATGGCTACAACACATGATTTATACTTTAACTAGTATCTCATGTTAACCTTGCCAAAGTAAATTCCAAAGCTACGGCAAACCTTGGGAAGTGATAGTCCACCGGCAGAGTCAACTACCTTGTATGAAATACACTAGAATTACAAACAAAAGACAGCTACATTAAAATCCTTTCCGCTGGAGAAGAGAACACTAAACCATTGAATATTTAAAACAACTGGGAACTAAAGTGGTGAAGAAAGCGTTCCAAAATTTTAGAATTCCTTCCTTGTTTTATTTGGTTTTGGAGTTGTCCCAGAAATTGCAAGAAACAAATCAATTGAACCAATTGTAAATTACTATTTTTTTCTAGTTGTTAATTTTTTGTGCAAAAAATGTGAGACATTGAAATTTAGCTGGTCGACTACTCAGGTTTTAAGAAGGAACCTATCAATATTTGGGTTTATAAAGCCTATTGACTTTGGGGTCAAAGTTCAAAGTAATTAAACCATCATTTAACAAGAGTACTTTGTGGATGGATCAATGCATTCCCATCATAATCCATGCCGTATTCATTTGGATGTTCAGTAATGTTCAGTGACCAAAGGTGCAACATGGAATCTTCTGTGGCTGGACAGACAGATGAAAAGAACAAAGGGCTCTGTGTGTACTGTGAAGGTAGTCTACTTCTATTTCTACCAGATAATGGCCTACCTCAATTGATTGAAGACTTTTTCATATATGGTTGTGGCATGAAAAGGAAAGGAACAGAATTTAATCTTGAAGGAGGAGATTGCTGATTTGAAAGAGAATAGGGTGTCTGCTGATGATATTTCAGGTGGAAGTGTGTTCCTATCAATGTTTGTCGGGGAAAGAAGGATTCTTTCTTCACAGACGTCCTACAGGAGATAGTGCGGACATAATTTTGATGACCTTGCCTCGATTGTCTCATAGTGGGAACCAGCTGTTTGGGGTTGATGGCAGCTTTGCTATGGCATATTTTGTAGAGCATGGTCAGCCGTGCATCTTTTCTACAATCAGCAAGACTGCACCATTTATGGCGATCTATTATGTAACCAAAGCTTGAGGTGTTACGATGTCGATCGGTAACATAACGGGCAGCCCTGCACTGAACTATCTATATCTTGTAAGTGTCTTTTGTCAGGTATGTGTCCCAAACTGGACTAGCGTATTCCAGTTAAGGGCGAACTATACATCTTTTCTTTGATGTCAGAAGATGATATCCTTAGATTTTGCCTGAGGAAGCTCATGTTGGAGTTTGTGTCTATGAAGTGTATACAGGTTGTCAAGGAGGTTTCTATTTCTAGTGATCGAAAGGACCTGACATTTGTCCGGATGGAACGCCATCTTCCGCTTTCTCTCCCAATGACTAAGAATGTCAGGGTCTCTTTGCAGGGATTGTGCATCTCTCTCTCTATGATGTTACTGCGCGATACTTAATGGTTTCATCTGCAAAGAGCCTAATGGACGATGAAATGTCCTCAGTAATGTCGTAATGTAATAAAGATAAAGGCTCAGCCCGAGGACCCAACCTTGGGGACCCCTGATCTTACTGGGGCAGTGTGCGATTTTCCCCCTTCAGCTATTACTGATTGAGTCATGATACTTAGGAATCTTTCAATCCAGGTGTTGACTTTGCCTCCTTTACCATATCTCCTAAGTTTGTGAATTAAAAGTGGGTGGCTCACCTTGTCAAATGCCTTACTGAAGTCCACTATCAGGACATCAGTAAATACAGGGGCAATATCTGCCGTCCTCCAGTCAGATAGAACATGACCGGTATCAAAGGATCGTTGGAAGATGAGGTAGAAGATGGGAGATATTTTAGTAGCTAGCTCCTTTCGGACTTTAGGCTTGATGAGATCTGATCCTGCAGCTTTGTTGGTGTCTAGCTTGAGGAGAAGCTTTTCAATACCCTTAGCTGTTATGAAGAAATTAGAAATTTCAGGGTAACTGCCATATATTGGATAGTCTTGGTCTAAGGTTTTTGAACTAATTTCGTCAGAAGTAGAAATACTGATTGAAATTGCCTGTTTGGTAAAAAGTTTGCCATCTTGTTTGAGGGAACCCACTCCATTGTGATCTGTTTTTAGCTCACCTGTCGTCTGTCCGTCGTCCATCCTGTCTCAAGTGACCTATTGCGATCGCCTTTTGTCTGGCGTCATCTGGCTTCAGTCGTGCGTCCGTAAACAATTTACATTTTCGACTTCTTCTTCAAAACCCCTGAACCAATTTCAATGAAATTTTGCAGAAACCTTCCATGGCCAAAGGTCAACAAAAAAAGTGGCTGATTTGGTCCCCAGCCCCCAGGGGCCTGAGGGGCAGGGCCAAAAAGGGTCAAATGGACTAAAATTTCAAATTTCTTCTTCTCGAGACCCAGATATGGTAGAATCAAATACTCTTCATAGATAGAAGGGTCTTAAGGTGCTTTACCAAAATTGTGAATTTCTTGACCCTGGGGTCTCACGTTTCCCCCTGGGGAGGGGGTAAACCTTACTATAGTTTATATAGGGAAATCACATTTTGGACCAACATTTGTTTAATTTCGATTGGAAGTTTCGAGAGATGCAGATTGACCAAGACTATGGTCAGCAATCATTATCAAATTGAGAGAAAATATGCTATTTTTTTATGATATGAAGGGCGATGCTTTTAGTGTGCCTTGTTTTGCTGTCATTTCCCCAGTTTTACCTTTGGTGACGTGTTATTACTTTGATCTAGATTTATATAAGGGAGGTAAGCGATGATGAAGACGCTTAATTACCATTTGCAACTACTGGCGTTCCCTTTTGCAACACCTGGTGTTTTTTGTTAGTTATATTGTACTTTATAAAGCAGTACTTGACAATCTTTCCTTTGTTTATAATTGGCATGCTAGAAGCAAGGAAATTTCATAGTTTTTGTTAAATAATGACATATATTGGATGTTTTGTCTGTTAACATAACGGCTTGCATATCATATAAAACGTTGAGTGTGGTTTGGATATCGAGGTTAAGAAATATATACTCATCTGTTTTTCATTTTGGATTTTTTTCTTTTTTTTCTTTTAACAATTAACTGATTGATTTAAACCACGCTGGAAGTGAATTCAATTAACCATGCTGCGTTCTGCCTTCTGTCTGACGCTTTACGTTATGGATAGTTTTGAGAGCGCTATAAAACGTGTACACAGTTAGGCCATAGTTGTATGGAGATGTAGTACAGGAACATGCTGAACACATTTTTCTAAAGCAAATAGAAGTAGCAGCTGTTTGACTCTTGTGCAAACAACTAAGCTTTTATGAATACAATTGTTTAAAAAGGCATGAGGAAGTAACACCTCTCCCCATTCCCCACATCCCCGTTCACTTTGATCCGTTTCTTGAGATTTGTTTAATATACTAATAAATACAATTGCATGATGATTGTATGGTTAAAATGATTGTATGGTTAAAATGGGTATTTAGGCACAAAACAGAGTATCACTGACATAACTAAATGGACATATAACAAGGTCACTGACCTATTTATTAATCAACAATGTGCTATTTTATTCAGTTATTTTTTATTATTTGCAGCTTTAGTGCACGTGTCATACAATACATCAAAGTGTCAAAAAGTGGCCATTTGTGATTTTGATCCCCCACTTTACCCCCTCATATCTCGGAATGGTCTCAAAGCTGACCTTAATTTCATGCCATATGATGACGGCATAAGCCCAATTTATATATATGTAAAAACAAAGTTAATCAGCGATAGTCACCAGAAGGCCCACATTTGCACCCTTCCTTAAGACGAATCATATCATGGTACTAAACATTTACATAAAAAGTGTCGAACCGTTCCGTTGATTAAACAGTTGTAGAAATTGAGACGAACTATCAGGTAAAATAACTAATTGAAAATCTTAATTGAGACAAACAAGTACCGTGGCACAAACCTTCGCTCTTTTATTTCCCTGTCAGCAGGATAAAACTGGCTTTGGTTATTTATTCTTGCATAGCAAAAGTTATTAACTTTCCGTTAATACCACGCTCAGGGTGTGAAACGTGTAAAAGATACAAAAACAAAAAGGAACTTAATTTTATTTTCTTACGTGCCGTATAGAATTCGATTAAATACATAATGCCAAGTATGCCCTAATGGGCCCCTTTAGACTTACCATATTTCTAGTCAAATGTTGGCACGCTTCTCTTGCTATTACAATCGTTTTCTTTGTTTATATTACTTTATATGAGGATTATAAATATGCAAGACCACACACTTGTGTTTTTCTAACGAATCAGAAAGCCCTCATTTATTGCGCGTACTTATTTATTCTCTCGTGAATATATTTGTCCGCGCAATAAACCGGTGCTTTCTGATTCGTAAGAAAAACACAAGTGTGTGGTCTTGCTTTCATCACATACCTTCCGTATTTGGTAGAGATCGGTACAAAGATTTTATAAACTTCGATATTTTTTGCAAATACCGGGAACTTTTCAGTTTGCCATGACAAGAGGATTCCCATTAAAAGTAGTTACGGCTAGTAGGTAATGCTTCATTGCATGTTATGAATTAAGGCTAGCATGGTGCTAGGTAGCTGATGCTGCAGTGAGTTCTTGGAAGGATTTCGGAGGTACAAAAATTAAAGTATATATTTATATATACAATTTTTTGGTTGATGAAATTATTCCGTATGTTTTTTTATAGATTTTGATTCCGTATTTTGTGACATCAGTTCTCAATATTTATGTAAGTTAAAGATATGTCAAGGCCAGCTGCCATTGGTTAAAATGGGTCAAGGTTAATGCCAAGGCAGCTGAAATTAAAGCTCGACTTGCCACCAGCACATACAACCTCCAATGCAGAGCGGCAAAATACAAAAAAAAGTGTTGATACGACTTGCTTGTTGTGTATGCAAGAGGAAGAGGACATTAGCCATTTCCTACTCCGATGTCAAATGCTGGAGTCTACAAGAATCGGACACATGCAAAAAATTGAGGACCTACTAGAGAGAATTGGTGGAAGGGGCACTACTGAAACCATCAAGGCAAACAACCTACTTTTACAGCTTCTTCTGGACCCAACATCAAAAACACTGCAAGGGCACGTAACCCTCAACCGTAGGAACACAACAGAGTTGGAGAGACTTTCGCGCAACCTCTGCTACTCCATCCACCTCAAACGGGCTGAAATACTATCAGCTCGCGGCTGTGTGTAGGCACCACGAACTGTGAGTCCCTATAAAGTGGAAAGTTAAATCATCCGGTCTGTAATCCAAATTACAGGGGGAGGGGAAGGAACAACAAGCTATGAGTTATATTTGTTTTTAAAGTGTACAGTGTTACGTCAAACTGTCTTTTTAACTTATAACATTCTTAACCGCACGCTTCTAGTGGACTTGCTTCAGGGCTTTTACCATACCGCTTGCTGTGTTTTAATACCCGCTTGTAGTGCTCTTTAGTGCTCTCTAAATGCTTTTAGTGACTATATCTAGCTTTTAGCTTTTAACTGTCTAAGCATTTTTAAGACATTATGCCACTGCAAGTAGTGTAGCAATTCAAGCAGCCCACGATCCAGTTTTTAGAAATCTTATACTAATGTAAATAACTTTTAAAATCTCCAGACTCCGGAGTACCGTGTACATGTGCATGTGGTGAGGGACATTGTTCCTGTTTTATTGGATACATATCGTGAATTTTAATGGACCAACCCAAATAGTGGTTTTTATGACTTTTTAATCCATATATGGTATACCAATCACTCTCCAGGATCCCTGGACAGCTCCTATACGAAAGGAGGACAAAACACTACAACAAGACAAGACAAGACAATGCCCATTGGTCAGAGGTAGCAACGAGAGCCCCGTGGGGTGGAAGCTGATAAACCCCTCACTCTCGCTGCTGTATCAAGACGCCATATTGGTTTGAGAAAAAAATGTGAAAACTTAAATTGATCCCTCCCTCCTCCCCTATCAGCTACCTTGCAATTTTTAATCATCTAAATGTCAAGCAGCTAATTTTTCAAAAAATGATAACAATATAGTCTACTTATCGTGTTATGTCATTTGTCAATGAACTTGTTTTGAAAATTTTAAAGAACGTTTATATTTGTTATTAATTGTAATATTGATTATATAAAGAACAAAGTTTTGTCAGTCATATTTGTATGCCCGGTTTATCTTCAGATGTTAGGTTTGTTTATGTGCAGCGTCAATATCCCAGGTGTTATTGGTAATAACTAAGTGAGTAAACACTTACCAGCTGGCCTGGGCATGGTAAAAATCCTACCTCCCCCTTACTGGTAAGGGGTTGGGGCAGCCCGATCGCAGCGCACTTTGGACATTGCGTTGTTACTTACATGTAATTGTCTTAAGTTAATGAGGGGCGGTATCTTTTGCCGCACCTTCACTAAAATAATATTTTAAGAAACAATAAATGTAATGAAATTTTGATCAAAGATAAAAAATTAAATTCCGGCATCCTGATAAAGGTTAGCCAATTACGCCGATACCATTGTCTGTGTGTTATCTATTATTTACGTGAACAGAGCTTCATTGCATGCTATGAATTAAGGCTAGCATGGTGCTAGGTAGCTGATGCTGCAGTGAGTTCTTGGAAGGATTTCGGAGGTACAAAAATACAACATTCCGTATTGCACATGTGCAATACAGAACGTTGTATACCATGGTCTGAGAATTGCTTGTATAACTATAACAAGATTCAACAGGTATGTGATAAAGTCGTTTAGCATACCAAGTGACGCAATAGGTCTTTATCAATTAAGATAAAAGCACGTGTATTGTGTAAACATTACCTCTGACCATGTCGGTTTCAGTGTTAACCGCTGCTTTTTCCGACACATTGCGGCATGGTTAGTTTAAAGAACTACTTGGAATGAGACGAACCATAACGTTACACATATCAATTTGAGACGAACCATTTGTGTACACTATTGAGTTAATTTAGATAAAGCCAATCGGTTGAACAATTGTATAATTTGAAATTACGCACTGGCTTTAAATAGTTCCAGAGACGGATCCCATCTTTGTTGGTGTTTATGGACTGGCACGTCTTCATCCTACTCGGTTCTTATTCTTGGTTGAGTCAGTGGCTATGGTTGGCTGATTACTCGCAAAGAACATTGCCTCCGGCAAGATGATTTCACACACGTGAGAATTCGGTCTCACTGACACTTTTACAGTAAACTTAGACTTCGGGCCACAATTTTGCATTTCTTCAACATTATTAACACTACCAGAAACGATCTGATTTTCCCGCAGAAGTCTTGTAACTAATTGTACTAAATCTACCGCCTCTTCCTTGTCGCCGACTGGAACACGCTGGTCGCCACCACCATAATCGACGTCTCTTGTTTTAGAATTGTTACAATTGTCGGATTTTTTGTTTTTTTCACGTGTTCCTGATGCTGATCTGCTTCTTTTGGCGGCATTTGGACGATTCACAGGATCACTTGTATCAATGGTAGTATGGCTATAGCTGCCTGTATCTATATAGGATACCTTTCCTGTCAAAGAACATCTTGTTCTTTCCGATTTATTTGTTCCTTTAACCTCAAAAGGCTTATGCGCCCTTGCAGAACGCTGATCGTTGCCCGAGTAGGCGTTCCCAAATGCATCAATTGTCGTGACGTCATTTACTTGCCTTGAACTGTGACGAGTCGCTTGTTGAGAGTGTTCTCCCGGGAACGAGCAATCGTATAAATCTGCCTGTGACCACCAAGCGTGACATACCCTTCCGGGAATTGGGTAGTCGTCTTCCTCCACAGATGTATAACCATATTGAGTCCTAGGGGAAAGTCCTTCATTGTCTGGCGTCGCTGAATACGCATAACTGTTGTTGCCTCCCAATGACTCTTCTTGTGTATTTGTGTTTGGATAATTGTCGTCGAGAAAACTCAATTTTTGGACCCTTTTCTGTTGTTCTGTTGGCTTTGAAGTACCTGTACCCATGCTTGAACACTTCTTGGTCGTGATATGCACTGATTACCTGCCGATTGTATCACTTGAAACGTAGAAATGTTGCCGATGTTATCATTTTAATTAGAATCCGAAAATTGTTCCTTGTCTTGTTAGAAGTGTTCCTTGTACACTCTGTACTTGGCCATTAAAATGTTTTTGTTATACTTGACAATGAAAGATGCTCACGTATGCACTGTTATGTGTTTCGTACTGCTATACTAGTGTAACACAATGATGGACTCTACAGTATTAGGGAAAGACCTATTTACTCGTCATATTAAAGTTGATCCGGTGGAAAACAAATAGAGACGAAATCCTGTATCACGGTGATGGGCAGATGTAAACAAAATATCGACCGTAATCCAGATAATAAACAGAGTGACTACATTTTAACTATGACCATTGACCCTCCAAACACCACTATGTCATACTGGATATTTAGAACAGATTAAAGTGTCAACAATGGAATGATACGATTTCACTTTTTACAAATAGATAAAAATGATAAAGTTTTGAACTCACCTGGCCCGAACAACTTCTTAATAGCCGCAAGGCCTAGGGTGCTGATATTTGGCCAAAAGCAAACTGGGATGAAGGGCTACAAAGAGTGTTCAAAAAATGACATTCACCTATATTCAAGGTCACAGGGGTCAAATATGTTTAAAACTTTAAACAACTTCTTCTGAATAACCAAAAGGACTAGGATGTTGATATTTGGTCAGTAGTAGACTAGGATAAAGGACTACAAAGTTTGTTTAAATAAATGACCTTGACATATATTTAAGGTCACAGGGGTCAAATATGTTTGAAACTTTTTAAACAACTTCAGTAGTAGACTAGGATAAAGGGCTCCTAAGTTTGTTCAAATGAATGACCTTGAATTACATTCAATGTCACAGGGGTCATATAAGTTTAAAATCTTTAAATGACCTCTTCTGAATAACCAAAATGCCTAGGATGTTAATATTTGGTCAGTAACAGACCAAGATGGAGGACTACAAAGTTTGTTGAAATGAATGACCTTGACTTATATTTAAGGTCACAAGGGTCAAATATGTTGGAAACTTTTAAACAACTTTATTTAGCAAGTATCATGCTTGGATGAAGGGCTATCAAGCTTTTTAATTTGAATAACCTTGACCCACTTTCAAGGTCACATTTGGTCAAATATGTGTAAACATTTAGATGGCCTTATCATAATAAACAAAAGGATAGGGTGTTGGAATTTTGCAAGTTGCATCCTGAGATGAAGGGCTATACAATTTGTTCAACGTAATGACCTTATTGGACTTTTAAGGTCACAGGGATGAAATGGTTTTTAAATCTTTTAACAGGTTCTTTTGAATGACTTATAGTCATAAATACTGATAGTTTGCCTGTAGCTTTATTTCAGATCACTTTTAAGCTTAGAAGTGTGAGATTTAGACCAGGTGAGCGATGCAGGCCTATCGGGCCTCTTTGTTTGAATGAATGCTCAGATTATTGCCTCATATGCGAATAAGTATCAATAAATTGTGAACATTTTGATATCAACGAAACTGCTAGACACTTATGAGCATACTAAAAAACGTCAATATTCCAGTCTAAAAACAATAATTGAACGGGAAATGTTGCATATGTAATACGAGTTGTTATTGTTTGGTAAATATTACATGGCGAGCCTGGTATATGTAATTAGACGGGAACTGCTACATGGGATATTTGTAATACGAGTTGTTATTGTTTGGTAAATATTACATGGCGAGCCTGGTATATGTAATGGGACGGGAACTGTTAAATGGGATTTTTGTAATACGAGTTGTTATTGATTGGGAAATATTACGTAACTAGCCTGGGATATGTAATTAGACGGGAACTGTTAAATGGGATATTTGTAATACGAGTTGTTATTGATTTGGAAATATTACGTAACTAGCCTGGTATATGTAATTGGACGGGACTGTTTAATGGGAAATTTGATATATGAGTTGTTATTAATTGGGAAATATTACGTAACTAGCCTGGTATATGTAATTGGACAGGAACTGTTTAATGGGATATTTGTAATACGAGTTGTTATTGATTGGGAAATATTACGGAACTAGCCTGGTATATGTAATTAGACGGTAACTGTTAAATGGGATATTTGTAATACGAGTTGTTATTGATTGGGAAATATTACGTAACTAGCCTGTTATATGTAATTAGATGGGAACTGTTAAATGGGATATTTGTAATAAGAGTTGTTATTGATTGGGAAATATTACGGAACTAGCCTGGTATATGTAATTGGACGGGAACTGTTTAATGGGATATTTGTAATACGAGTTGTTAATGATTGGGAAATATTACGGAACTAGCCTTGTATATGTAATTGGACGGGAACTGTTTAATGGGATATTTGTAATACGAGTTGTAATTGATTGGGCAATACTACGGAACTAGCCTGGTATATGTAATTGGACGGGAACTGTTTAATGGGATATTTGTAATACGAGTCGTTATTGAATGGGCAATATTACGGAACTAGCCTGGTATATGTAATTGGACGGGAACTGTTTAATGGGATATTTGTAATACGAGTTGTTATTGATTGGGAAATATTACGTTACTAGCCTGGTATATGTAATTGGACGGGAACTGTTAAATGGGATATTTGCAATACGAGTTGTTATTGATTGGGCAAGCCTGTTATATGTAATTGGACTGTTACATGGAAACTTGTTGTAGGACATGTAACATGAGTTGTATTGTTTGGGTACTATTACGTGATCAACCTGGTCCATTTCTATATGTAATTGGATGGGGAATGTTACACGGTGCTAATATTACTATATATTGTGTATGTAGCATGCTCAGTTTAAACAATCCGATGTTATCAGTTTTCGTCATAACAAGAGAAATGTATATTAAGAAGAAAGAACAAATGGTTCGGTCATTGGAATAATGGTACGCACTTAAGAGTAAATAACGATGTTGTAGCATTTATAATGGCAAAATCCACTTCATTTTACATCACTAGAGTTCCAGGAACCTTTATCGAACATATTCACAAAGAGGAAATTACACGAAAAGTGTACTTTATGGTAAAGTTGGCACGCGAGTGACAGGAAGCCAGCTCTCCTGGGACTGTATACTGTGGTACTGAAAGATACTCTGTGTGATCCGATGTAGATGTACGCAGACACCAGTTATACTTTGTAATTAGATCGGAATAGCAAACGACTCGTGTGTACCGGATAACGAGGACGAAATGACAAACGACCCGTACGCACCTGGGTTACATCGTATCATAGTGGACATGTATAGCTCTTCGCCACAATCAATTGATTTTCATACCAGCCGTACAATATATGACGATTAAACCACATCAAGCCATTCCGTCATTTTGTCTTGACATACAATGTAACTCTACGTACGCCACCAAAAGTACTCCATGCACCTGATATTAATTGAGGCGCAGTAGTCTAGTGGTAGGACGCTGGGCTCATGACCGAAGGGTTGCGGGTTCGAGTCACGTCACGGCTCTGTGTTGTATCGTTGAGCAAGATACTTTACTCCGCTTGTTCCAGTCTACTCAGCTGTAAATGAGTACGTGGTTGGGCAGTGCTAGAATTGTTGAATGCTAGCTATGAGCGCCGATATGGCAGCACCGGCTGTATGCTCCCCAGGGAGTTGAGAAAGGTGTTAGCTGGTTGCAAAGGCCCTATAACCGCGGATAATAATTTGTGAACCGCTTTGAGACCTCCGAACTAGGTTGTGATAAAGCGGTATATAAGAACCTCGAATTATTATTATTATTATTATTATTATTATTATTATTATTATTTATGCATCGCTCCAAGACGACAATCAAGGATTTACCTTCATTTTGACGGCGTATACGGTAGTATGAACGCAGTTGGCAACGAATATATTCTATGGTGCGCGTCAGCGCTCACTTAATCGTTTTGACTGCGTTCATACCACTGTTATACGTCGTCAAAAAGAAGGTCGATCAATCCTTATATTTACATTCAAAAAGTGTTAAAATGATACACACGCAGAAAAAAAGTCGAATTGGGTTGCTACCATGGTAACTACGGAAGCCATGGTCGCTAGGTTAATAAAGTTCCGGTGAATCTACAAAGACAAATGACTAAATTACGAAAATATACAGTCAACAACACTATTTTTCTTCCTTTCATTAAATTTCAAGTTAAAACTAAGTAATGAGATTATTCCTTCGAACATTTATATCCATTTATAACGTTCGTCATGTACGCGCATTGGCACACTGCAAATGAAGTGACGCGGTCGAATGTTTCATAACGAAGTTTACGTTAGCGTAATGTGACTGTGCATCCATGTAATAAGAAGTTTGCAAGCATCCGTTTTTTTTGTACCACGCAATGGTTGCCATCAGGCTATTATCTCGCTGAAGCGTGGACGGCGCTATATTTGTTTTCGAAGAGGGCTTTTATAGACTTTGCCTGCTGCTCAAGTCCTTTGGTGTGTAAGGTCCATGTACTACAATATTCTGAAATGAAACACAAGTCTCAATCTGCCGTGCCTCTTTTCACTGTGTATACTCTAATATACACTTATATACTTAGTCAGAGTTTACTTAGCTGATGAAGGGAGATACGTAAATAAATCAATAAAAACAACGTATGACCAAGCCACAATAACACATTCCTCAAATTTAAAAACAATAGAAATAACTACGCCACCTCGGGACTTAAAAACCACAAATATAATGAGCCTATCTTTATAAAACCCAAATCATACAGACAAAGCGATCATTAAGGACCTTCTAGGTTTCAGGGTCTCAGAAAGGTTTCACTTACAACGGTACAAAGTTTCAGAGCGATTGCAAAACTCATTTGTTCGAAACATCTCTTTTTTCAGTTTGGTTTACGCAAAAGTCTAATAAGGTAGCCGAGAGGTACATTGGTCTCCTGAAAGATCACGCACCACAGACTGCCTTGACTCTTCACAACCTAGTAGCGCCCTGTCTGTGATTGGTCATTAATGATGCAGTAATTGTCCGGCGTTTCATCGGCGACTGGTTGTCGACCGGGTCCACAGTGTTATGCAAGCGTGCACTGATACTTCGCCTTTGAGTTTGCAACATATCACAGTCTTTAGAAAGACATATAAAATGCGCAGCAACTAACACTGTTCTGCTGTTAACAACTTGACAAATGGAAATCACCCTTTATATTTGCAATGTCTTGATCTGTGATGAATCGCAAACTGGGTAGTCCCCGATCCGTCCCCGTTCAGTTGTTACGAGACACCGAAGGTTCGCTGACTCGTTACCGACTGGTCTCAGCCAGTTACAATGCTATAGCCGTATCTGGGTAGTCCCCGATCCGTCCCCGTTCAGTTGTTACGAGACACCGAAGGTTCGCTGACTCGTTACCGACTGGTCTCAGACACTTACAATGCTAAAGCCGTATCTGCGATGAACAAGCGACAGTTTACAAACCCTACAGCTGATTGATATGCGATTTGACCCTTACTCCGAATACGGACAGAAGTGGTTGGCCCAGTCTCATATAAATTGCAAGCCAATGAATTCGGTGACCAAGAGTTACTCACTCAAGAATGGTATCTTGAAGAAGTTGAAAGTAATTTGTGTTTGATTTTGTTTCAAAGGACACCAATGGACCTTTAAATCAGATTTTTTTTATATCATTTTAATATTGAACTTTAAGATCTTGATGATCTAAATTGTTTTAGAAAGTCGTTCGACATATGCAAACCACGGTATAACGAGAGTAGGTTGTAGATGCGACGTTACAACTAAGCTGAAATAAATAAAACAATTCAGTTTGGTTTTCAATTTTATCATGTAATAAAACTGAACCTATTCCAAGCACCGATTTTCTGGGCATGCTTAACACTTCACACATTATACCTCCATGGACTTACTAGCTGTGCAATAGAAACAATGCAAACGACAGTGAACTTTCACTCCCGTCTGACGATTCTTTATTGGAGTAGAAATTGCAGGTTAACACGTTTGAAATACGGGACATAGGGATAGAGAGAGCGACAAGAACTGTGGTTAAAAGAGCGAGACCGTTCAATGTAATTTGTATCATGTTTATTCTGACTTCTTCGCTCATTGTTATATTTGTATGGGCATTTTGCATTGATTGAAGAACTCATCAGAGCGAAAGTAGCAGAGAACGTCCGTCGCCGCCACGACTGTAAGCTGATGTTGTGTAGTGTCTTTACACTTCTATACAGTTCTATGTGAGTTTTCGCTCCACAAATCCACCACTATCATGCCTCCATACCTGATGGTTGGTGGCTATAGTTAAAATAAAAAGTCTCCAGCCTATGGATAACATCTTTAGAAATACTTTAGCAATTACGTCAGATTTCATGTGAAGCAAAATGTATTCAACAAATTAATAACATGATTGCAGATTTATACTAAAAAGAGTTTTTTTTTATATAAATTAAACTATTTCGAATATAGATAACTTGACTTGGAACGTTAATGACAAGTTAAACAACATAAAATACAGGTATCGTATAATGTAAATATAATATAAAACACAAGATGTAAAAATATTCCAACGTTTGTTACGCGATATATATATATATACATCATCAGTCAGCTATTTGTATAGATAAAGCTGTTTTGTAGAGTAACCTGTGACCTGATTTTAGTCATTGTTAGACTTTCTATCATGGAAATAGTATTTCTATAAAAGACCTTTAAGTATATATGCACTGTACTGATAAACCGCAAGGTTTAAGGTTATAAAAAATGAATGAATAAATGCATATCAAAATTATAATTCTTTGAACTCCAGCGTCCATATAGTGTAGAAACTCGCTCTGGACGTGGGTTTGTTGACAACAAACCCATATTCTCACCTGACAATTATAGTTGTAAATTTTTTATGAATCAGCATTGATTGGTAATTAACATAACAATGATTGCTAATATCCCGGTGATCTGTGATTGTCCATTATGTGGACAGGAAGTCTATGTCACGAGCAGTACCTCGGAGTTTCTTGACAAAGAGCCAGAGACAAATAAAACTAGAGTCATTGGAGAATAGCGAGTGGTCGCTGGACTGAACAAGTCACCCTACACGTATATTTACAGTTTAAACACTTCATACATTTAATAAACGACATCCATTGTCTTGAAAACAAATACAACATTGGTCACTGAATCTGCGAAATGTCACAGGCTCTATTCCATGTTGCATTCCACAGAAACAGTTGGACATTTTTTCAAAATTACTATGTTATTATATTTGACATGTTAAAGGGATACCCAGGAAAACACTAGTGAATGGAAAGTGTATTGGTGGTGAGAAAACAAAAGCCAGAGGTCTCCAGTGTTGAATGGGGGCAGCAGATTATATATGTTAATACATATTTTGCATCTGCAACGTCCCTTTCAGCAATGTATAAACACTGAATAGAAAACCGAAACCGAAATGCAGGTTGATGGAACAGAAAACGACCAAATCTGCAGGAGAACCCAGTACGTCAATACCTGCGATAAGATGCAATGGGAGACAGCAGACCTATGGTTTTCCGGCACATATAGAGGCTAACATTGCTCTTAGATCAACGTCAAGAGGGTACAATAGATTGTAAATAATTATAGGTAACGTGTCTGTTCTACTGCATAACCATTACAAATGTTATAGTCACGCTTTATGTTATTAGGCATGATGATTGTAGGCCAAAACAACACTTGTTTTAGTGCATTTTTAAAAATAGGTGCTCGAACAAAACTTTCATTTTCATTCAGGAATCCATCCTCTTTAAAATACATGTGCAAAAATTCAGAAAAGTTTTTGTTGTATCAAAAAAGTAACAACAATAAATCTTCTGACTTTTGTAAAGATACATAAGACATAAAACAACTTTGAAGTAAAACAGGTTGTAGTAAAGGAATAAAAAGGGGGAAACCATTATCTAAAGTATTGTTATTGGGAAAGCAGACGTACCATTTACGGCAGAGAATCAGATGTTGAAGCAGGGCGTAATCGTCTTTTACGATCACATGCCGTGAATTACAGCAGCTCTGTTGAAAGATATTTCGTGATGTAGTATTTTGAACAAGATAAATAAAATAGAAATATTTTGGTATCAAAATCGATCAAACAAGGGCAACACTTGAACAAAGAAAAGAGTTACAAGAAGACCATTGCTGGGAGAGTAAGGCCAAATGTTCCCGAAAGGTTAGTGTTTTCTGCTTTAAATTCAGAATATGTCCCAATAATGCCACGTCTTCTTGGTAAGAATCGCGGTAGTGACAACGGAACAATGCACACTAATGAACATAACAAAAAATTGCTTTTCCTATCACTCATAAAAATATCATATTTTCCAGTGAGGTCATGATGGCGCCCATATAACAGGTTGTCTACAATCTTCTGTCTACTGTTTTAGCACGTTTCTTCACTAACTTCCAATCTTCCTATCATACTCCACACATGTATGTCAAACGCTTTAAAACTGTTGCAATGTATTTATAAATCCGGTTTAGTGGGTGAAAAAAATAAAGTCACGAATGAATGTTATCTCGATTACAATATGATTTCGCCGATTATGCGTGTTTATTACAAACATCACATGACAAAGTCTGTTGCGATTGTTAAAGTGATCTAGACAGAAAGACGTTAGTATAAGTAGATTGATATGCTACTGAGCCAAAGAGAACAACAAGAAGCAATCCAGTGGGCGTTATAGGGCTTTTCTAGGACCATCTTTAAGCGTTTGTGATTTAGCGGACTACACCTGGGCGAGTAAACATGTCGCTGTCCTAGTTTGCAGGTGTAAGAAGCCTTTCATCTACCTTATATTAATCAGCACAGCGATTACGCTCGATAGAGTGCGCACGTTAAGATTCATTATGGTGCTCCGACTTAATTATGTCCGTAATTATACATATATCTTCACTGATCGGGGTGATCAATTCTCCATAGAAGACGCACGAGAAAAAAAACCATTATTTTTTTTACCAGCTATCATTGGACAGTCATTAGTTTTATTTCAATTACTTCCGGCAATTTATTGCAGCTATATTAACAACCATCTCCAAATCAATCCGCGCTATTTTGCACTTTTCAGTATGTCTATTTAACACGAATGATGAGGCATTATAACGATTGATGTACTTAAATCGTTTTACAGTTTGGAAGATGATATCGATTACGATTTTGTGAAGCCTGAGAACGAAACCAATCATTTACATTGAATAGTGATCAGACATCGGCACACTGTATAGCACTATCAAGGTTGTATTTGGGGAAAAAGTGACGAAATACATCATTTAACATTTTTCGTAAGACCGAAATGATTTCCGTGTTCTAAATATTGTTGAAAGAGTACGAATTGACTTATTGGATTTTGCTATTTATCTTTATTCATCTCTTCATTGGACTGTTATAATCTGAAACCAAGCCATCGGGCATACTGTTATCATATATCAAGGTAATGAGCTAATTGCGATCAAAAACCAATATATTGAGCTTATTACAATGTAGTATCATGTACCAGGATATGGAAGTAATTGCTATCATACTCAAAGGAATCAGACTAATTGTTATCATAAACCAAATCATCGATACCGAATACGAGTCAATTAAAACAGAGCTGAGTGCAGGGGTAGATCACAACCACATTCTGGGTTGTGTTGCTGCACCCGACTGATCCACACTAAACAGCTCTGTACCTATTATTAACGGATGAATACAAATGTGAATGTACCCATAATATTTAACTCAAATTAATCATGATATGCATATTTGTAAACACATTTCGGGAGTTGGAATTCGCAGAATTGGTTAAAGAATGGAATCAGAGTGTTGAACGTTTGATACCATGGCGGTGCCTTTGCTAACATTTATATATATATATATGTGTGTGTGTGGTTGATATATCAGTAACGTAACGCTACTGAATCCAATCATGGTAGGTTTGCAATAAAAAGGGATATATTGCAAGACTAACTTTTCCGTCTTTGCGTATTGCAGAGTTATCTTCTCTTGGGAGCAGGTATTGATTGTTACGTTATTGGTTTGTGTGAGAAAATTACGTCGTTTTCTCAAAAATTGATGACGTTACTCTCACAAACAAGTGACGTAACAATCAATACCTGCTCCCAAGAGAAGATAACGCAAAGACGGACTATACTGAAGGCTACTTAAAAAATCTCGGACTTTGCAGCAGAAATAAAAAAAATCTAGGAGACTTTGCTCTGGGATCTTCCTCACAACGAAGCTATTATTACAAGAATACTAGTCTTTATTTCAATTTGATAATATATTGAGTCAATGACAACATTTTGGTCACTTTTTGGCAATGAGAAAAAGTTAGTTGAATTTCAAACATTGTTTTGTAAAATATTCCTGGATGTTGCTCTGGTAATCCTCATGTTATCTTGTTGTCCCAATTAGTCGTTTGTTGGTGACTAGTAATACTTGCACTAGCCCGTCAACCGTCTTAATTGAAATGTCAAGTGCATTTTTTTCTTCCTAGTCTAGATGCTTAGGTTCTGACGTCATTCGTCACAGGGGTCTCTCTTGCCTACCGCTCATGTGTGGTATTGTGAGGAATTGTAAGGAAGGGTCCCAGTCACTCAAGGGGAAGCTCACCAAATCCGCAGTTCTCGAGTTTGTGTAAAATTTTGGCATGGAGTACGTTGCTTAACTCTTTTGAAATGTCACTTCTTTCAGATTTTCTCGTCGTCTGTGTTAAAACAATAAAGACAGATATTCCACAAGTTTAATTGAAGACATCCAGCTCCTAAACATAATAAAGACGACGGCTAAGGAACACAGTTAAATAATACCCTGCTAGTTATCCGGTTCCAGTGTTATATTAACCTTTATGTCGGCCGGGCGTCTCTTATCCATTCTCCAATACAGTGGTACTCAAATCCAATCGTTCACCTTCAGGAGCATGGGAGTAAAAATAAATAAACCAATTGATAACAGCTTGATAAAAAAAAACTGGTTTGTAGAGCTTGTGTGCCTTTATTGCTAAGTGTATATCTGATCATTACGTCTATAATAAGCTGTTAGCAATTGTCCATAGGAACGGCAGCAGTAGGGACGAATGAGATGATTGCATTAACAGCCATAGCTGTACTGCATAGAATATCATTGGGTTACAATGTTCCTTTTCAGGCTTTTTAAAGCTCAATAGTTCAAATTACTGAACCTACCCATTGGCCTACTTATCCTCCAACAGAGTTTTATACGGAATTTTATTGTGTCACCAATCATATAACAGATTTAGTTAATTGAATCATTGATGTTTAATAAATGTGAAAACTAACTTACTTTTATAAGAGACATGGATAGCCCGGGATACAAACTAACCACACTAAGAAACAGTCACAAACAGTTTTATTTCTGCGAGAGAAAAAAATCAAATGATTTGATTTTAAACATTTTACTACCAGGTCATTAATGAAATGAACTTGATACAGCCGATTTTCTTTGTTGTCCTCTGGGGGTGGGGTGGGGGTGGGGTGGGGGGTGTGTGTGTTACTAATCGGCATTATCGATTAATGGAGATTGATCACCCTTACAGCATTGACTGGTTACTGACTGGTTACTAATCGGCATTATCGATTAATGGAGATTGATCACCCTTACAGCATTGACTGGTTTGTCTATATTGCTGGGCTTATCTCTGCCTTCAGGTTTATTGTTACAAAGTTATTACACAGTATCCGATCTTTTAATGACACGAGTAATTTCTAAGGTTAAAAATGGAAAATCATTATTATGTGCATTACCTCCGAACCTATCTAGAGTTTTAGATTATGTTTTGTAAAATAATTAAGAATAAGATGACCTTAAAGCTCACATGAGACTTAAGTCATAATTAAAAGGCGAACAGATGAACTGACACTGTTTGCAAGACGCATTTCTACTTTGACACTTCAAAATATTGTTTACTTCATGCTAGATAATGAAAATTTAAAAAAGACTTCTGGCAGAATTCCAATGTGTTCATATTTGGTCTCAAATCGGTTAAGGCGTACAAACAAAGGGCCAAGACCATGTACTTATCATTTCTATTAACATTCGCCGGATTCAGTCCATCGGAGTTTGCGTCTAGCTTCAAAATTTCGAATTGGCTGCCATGACGGCCATCTTCAATTTCGAAACAGCTTCATCGGAACCAGAACTGGTCAGGAAAACGGACTAGTTGTTCATACCGACGGAGGATCATCGAAATCGCCTCAGTATAATTCTAAGTTAATTTTCAAAACAGCTAGCTGTCATAGTTGTAATATTGGCTTTCAAACTAGATATAACATAAAATCATCAGAACCTCCTTTCCTGATCGAACGTCTAATCAAAAGTCATCTTCTAGAACTTTCAATCAAAAGCTAGCTCACCTGATAGACAACCTCGTTCAGAAGCTAACGTGGATCAAGCGATACTATAACTTATAACTTACTTACTAAATTCTCTTCGTGCTGGGAAGCACATAAGGCCTTCACTGAAGATCGCCATCTCTGTCTGTCTGCTGCCATCTGGTGAGTCTGGCCCCAAGTCCATCCAGACTCTCTCATTTCCTTCTCCACTGATCGCCAGCTCCATGTTTCCTTTGGTCTTCTTCTATTTCTCATTCCTGCTGGTGTCCATCTCATGGCAATCATTGGAAGTGATGTTGATTCCATTCTGTGGACATGTCCATTCCATTTCCATCGTCTCATCTTGATCATCTCAGAGATTGGTGATGTTGAGGTTCTCTGATACAATTCTTTTTTTTGCTGATGGTGTTGGGACAGAAGACCTTCAGAGTCCGTCGGAGGCATTTGGTCTGGAAGACATCCAGTTTGTGGAAGATGCTTTTGGTCACTTTCCACGACTAAGCACCATATAGGAGGTCTCCAATGATGTTGCTTCATAATCCTTGTCTTTCCAGCGTTGATGTGGAGACCTATCTGGTTGCCGTACTGTGCCAAGTCGGTTGTCTTCCCTTGGATATCATATGCTGGAAGCGATGAGCCAGGAGAGCAATATCATCTGCGAAGTCTAGATCTTCAAGTGACTTTCCAAATGTCCAAAGCTATCCTCTGTTGGTCTGGTCTTTTGTCTTCTTCATCACCCAGTCGATACACGAGAAGCAGGGGAGGTAGCAAACATCCCTGTCTCACCCCAGTCTGTAGTGGGAAGCTGTTCGTGAGGTTGTTGCCACATATCACTCTGGCCTGGAAATCTTGATAGAGCATCTTGATGATGGAAATGATCTTGTCTGGTATTCCGTAGTGTGCAAGGATCTTTCACAGTGCAGGTCGATGGATAATGTCGAATGCCTTGGCAAAATCAATGAAATCGACATACATGTATACTGTGGCGTTTCATTCGTTGCTCTGCTCCAGAATTAATTAATTCATTCATTAACCAAGCCAAAATTAGAAACCGATTCTCTTTGGAAAACCAAAAACGTCCTTGGTCAATCTCAAATCGGGAACATCCTTTCCTGATAGACGTCAATTTTTTTGTGACGTTTCGGGACTAGTACGGTATGTACTCTGTCACCTTTATCAGAGAAATGACAATTGAACCGTATGCACACAAAGGTGTAAAATGGGTACGAGTTTTCCACAAATCGATGTCGATTCGGCTACGCTGTAAGCGTATGCACAATACGTACATAGAAACACAATTCACAATTTTCACGGCGGCAAAGTCAAACATGTTACTGATTCTTCTATTCACAACTAATATTTTTGGCAAATTGTGTGTATCACAAAATGACCCTGGCACAATCACCTGTGTATGTGTTACCATCTCCTTTAGCTTCCAAATCACTGTTTTAATTGATACTGAAAAGCTCAAAGAAGCTGAACAACATTAATCGAGGAACGACAGGAAGACGTGAAGTTTGGGTCTTACGGCATATAAATGATACCACACCCCTTCTCTAAATAAATTAAAGTAAAACAGACGAAGACAAAATTATATTACATTTTATTACAAATAACTGCTCAACAGCAAACAAGCTAGTCAACACTACATTTGTTAAGTCCCAAAATAGCTATACATCAAGTGGCTTATGGCCTTTTGATATAAGTTCAATATTGTCCGCTAACACTTTTCATACGTCGACGGATGCAGCGATAGTCAATCAAAACTGGATATGTTCTCGGATATTCAACGTGACGTCACAAACACAACTGTATTAGCGTGGATTACCTGTCGTGGTGTTATTTCTCTCCAATAGGTAGCCCTTCGTTTCAAAATCTAGGGGAGTATATATACTACGTAGGTATACACAAGTAGTCGAAATTACAATTGTAGTCCTCCATGTCAAAGTCGACATGTGCGTGGTTCACAATATAGCAAGACACGTGTATACTGTACTGTTACTCGAAGCGGTGCAACTTCACATCAAACATTGTGTGTACAGTGAGCCATACCTCTAGTGTGTGTATCGGTTACAAAACAAGGCATCCGAGTATCATTAATAATACAGGTTTTATGCGGGCAAGAAATCTAATATGTCTTGTCTACATTTGGAATATGCAACCGAGACCAAGTCACATGCAAATCAAAATTGGAAAACTGTTAAACGTTTGTTACGAGAATATAACGTTTTAAAATTCATAGTTTGACAGGAGAACATGAAAAGTGCCTTGTTTGTTGTCACCAGCCCACACTCACAAATAGTGTGAATTATCTCCCTTAATTAGCGCATTTATTTAAGCATTGAACTGTTTGTGTATGGTATTTATGGTCTATTTGAATGACACAGCTTTGCAAGCAAACAACATAATGTGTGCTGTGACTCATATCAGTAGGTCTGTAACATATGTATCAGTAGGTCTATAAAATATGTGTATTTCAGACATTTCTAACGAACCCCTGTTGATCAGTGCAGTGTAACAGACGATATTTCTGATAAATTGCATGAGCGTTAGAATTGTTTCCATTGCCGGCATTGGTGATTTCAACAGATGTGCATTTTGTACGATATTGCAGACCTTGGTCTTGTTTTCGTTGTAATAAAAGTGTTTTTTTTTATTTTTTTATTTTGCACATAAATTTACAATGACATTGTCAATTCTCACAATGCCCAGTGATATTTCAGCAGCCGTCATGTTTATTTATATTGGATATTGTAGTTCCGGTCAGTGTTGTATTAATACGCTAATAATTGTGTCTCGTGATGCATGGTAATTAAAGTCCCATCAACGACACAGCTTTCAAAGAGGCTATAAAGTGACAATGCCATGCAAATGTAAATATAGAAAAATTATAGCTGAATGATTAACCAATAAATTTCTTTACATTTCAACAGTGTTACAATGATTATTGTAGGGGGAGGGGGATATATACAGGTGACATCTAATTACAGCTTTCCAGATCAGACATTTCCTCAAAGACACCGCTGTCATACCACCATATGATTCGTCAAAACAATTCAACAATGAATAAATTAAGTGGTCATGGAAAGAAATTATCAACGTTGTCAAGCTGGTAGCCGTTATCTTTCCGCTTCAAGCTTCATAAGATTTCCATAAAGCAGACATTGCATAAAATATCTTCAAAATACGGTTTCATAACAATTGGCAGGACGCCAATAGTTATAAAACCTTAGATATTAGTTGTCACCCGTGGTCCCTCTATCCATGGGGAAGGACAATCGCATGTCTGAAACAATCAATTATTGATTTCAATTTTTCGCCAAATATGATTTTCAATGCCTGCGTAGAATGGAAATATCGCTACATTTCACGCGCATGGCACATCAAGGTTTTGCGTAACTTTTCCTCAAAGAAAACTGGCCACACGTAGTACACTGGGTGCAGTTCGTCTTACTCGTTGCATGCGAGCATAGAACTGCACAGCATTTTTACCTAACATGTTGACGGCACATGTTATGGTCTTACAACACAAGCCGTTCATAAAGACACCATCAGTTAACCGTCATTTTTGATGTGTGTGAACACACTTTTAATATCAACTTTTGAATACAATTTTAAATATATTTGCAGTAACTTTGTCTCGTAGTTTTGATCACACCCAGCGCACGTTAAGGCACAGACCAGCTGCGTCATACTATATTTATCCGTTAGGTATTGCTTGTGTTATACTCAATGTTTTTAGTACCACGTGTATACCCGACATCTACTGACGTCATTTCCGACACAGGTTTGACGTTTATAGGTGTAATCCTTGCTTTTGAACCGAGTCTCTTCTTAAACACTTCACATGGGATGCACTTTCTTATTTTCGACAAGTAGGACCCTCTTACGGAGCGTGACGCGAGTTTAAGTATTATGAACACAGGAATTATCTCCTCGACACGCATCAGCGATTGGAGGCTCCACCAAGACCACGAGTCGACGTAGACGGCGTTGCTATATATACCAAACACACTGACAGCACTGTAGATTTGTGTGACGCCAATAAGAGCAGAAGCTGCTGACGAAACGAAACTGAGACTCACGAGCTGTTGAATGGTGTCAGAGTCGTCACCTGGAAGTAGAAAATTATAATAATTTTAATAGTTTTCATTAAAACCATTTTCTTATTTCTTCTATTCCTGTCCATTTTCTCAAGTGCATTTGTTGAAAGATTTAATTATTGTCAAAACAACGTACATTACATGTATATAGGAACACACACGAACACAACTATGCCTAAGCACGTGCATGTACATTCCTATACGTGTGAATATGAATAAAATTCACACAAACTATACTAAGACACGTCTTATTTGTTAAAACAAAGAACAAAAATATGTATCAAAAGATGATTAATTTGTATAGCATAACATTTGCTCTCCAAGGAAACAATGTTTAACATATTTCTTGATTTACTGGGAGATGCGATCTTGTAACTTGTAGTAACCGCAATGAAATAGATGTATACGTTATATTCCGAAAAGAAATAATCAATCCTATATTTCTAAAAGTTTCTTTTACGTTTCATTTCCCTTCAGCTGTATTTACACGTTTGCCTTTCTTATAAGTACATCGTGCATGTCTGTAAAGGATATATTTATTATGATTATAATAGCACGACTTCGTATATGGGGTCAATAACAGTATTTTCTGTATTTTAGTTAAAATAGAATGTTTGCAACTTCGCTTAATTGATTAGTTTAAACTAAGCTTTATTCAGGTACATTGAACACATGCAATCGTTAAGACATTTCATGAAGCTGATTGGGAAACAAGTAATTACGTAATTGTACTCGGTTCTTATTATCATGAGTGACAAACTTAGCTAATATATACCTTTACAGTGGCAACTTGAATCATAAGAAAAATAATATGACGTTAGAATAAAAACTATGGAGTATCTGATGTTGTTTTGCCCGGATACATGAGTAATATGAGACGCTCTATGCAATCACATTCTAACTACATTAAAATTTCCGGTCGATTTTATGCTTAACTGATTGACACATAATTTGGTAATCAGAAAACGTTTTCAGACTATACACCATTAACCGTACACTCACAATACTCCAATCAAACCCCTTTCTAACAAAAACTATCTTATTATCAATACGGAAAATGGTTTACATCTTGAAAGGGAATGGGAGAAAATGCTGATAAGATTGTACTTGTTTTACGTCTGATACATCTATCCATATATGACAAATTAATTTTCATTAGACGTTACTTATCTTCAAAATATTTTTGAAATCAATACCCATATCTGATATATTTATTGCACAGTGTTTTGCTCCAAACGTATACATCCAACTGCTGTCATTGTTCTTGCATATTCTTTATACCTAAGTAAACTTAAGTCTAGAAATAATATGATATATATTGATCATTTGCAGATCTTCGTTTACAACATGGTAAGCCTAGCGTTGGCTTTGTGCTGGCTGGAGTACGGACTCCCGGTGAAAGGTTGTACAATGGAAGGTACCGCTATTGTAGTCGTTGTATTAAGCAGCTCTATTTCCAAGAAGTGGATTACAAGACTCTTTGATATGTGGACACCAACGTGTATTTGAGTAATGAGTCCGACCAGTCCAGCGTATTATATATATTTTACCTTTCTTGTGTGGTTCTGAGTTTTATGAAACTTTCGTACGTTTTATACGCCATTTCAACAATAGAGTTGATGTGTTTGCCCAAAATAAACCACTTAACGAATATAATAGAGCATATCCTTTTCCGTCTTTGTTTCGTAATGTTTTAGTTTTGTAATTACAGTATACACTACCTACTAATTAGTAGGTTATCCATATAACTTTGTTTTATGTGTCACTATAAAAACCATAGAGAAGTTGAACTGGTGATACAGTGCATTACCACACCAATCACCACCGGTTCAACACGCAATAGAGTGTCGACACCGATTCGAGATTTAATTAATTTTAAGAAATACAGGCATCAAAGAAACGAATATGAGTCGACTGTATTAAAACCCAGCAACGCCATTGATTTGAGTCTTTGTGGTTTCAAACCATTCTGTCGGGAAAAGCCAATACACATTCCGCATACCTAACCACAAAGTGCTGTCGGGTAAGATTGTATCTGGGTTCCGAGAGATATTGTCATTATGCTTCGGGAATAGTTTTGTTCGAATTAATATATAGTATGGGTTTTATAGCAAAACCGGATTTCTTATTAACCGCACAAAACCGTTTCACTAAGATTTGAGTGATTTTGATATTGGAAGCATTCTATTATAACAATAGTAGGCTTCGATATTTTTGTTGTTGTATTAGTATTCTACCTTAGAAATATAATACAAAGGTAGCTTTGAGCAAAATCTGACAGCAACACAAACAAAACCATAAAACTTGTTTTCCTGTGAAAGATTGCTGTTTTTGACGTGCAATATGACATTGCTATCTAACTACCGCTCAAGTGGGCTATTATTTTTTAATGTATATATCAACGCAAATGGGGTCTTTTTATTTTGGAATTATATATGGAAACGATAAATTTAGTCTCACAAATGGTGATCAATGCGTTAAAGACGATATAAAACCTCCATTTACGAGCATATCATTACTAAATTTTAGTTAAAAGGACTTCAGTTCAATTAATTGTCATATTCAGGAAGCAGTACAAACTACTACCTCTAAAATGTTCGATTCGAATCCAGTGTTTAGAGTGTAATACTACGTTAAGCAGCACACTGTCGAGGTGGGTTATTCAATATAACCCTGGACAATGTGCTATCTCGTATTCATCACATATTTTTTTTAATGGGTAATTCATATATAATCCTGGACCATGTGGTTTCTAGTCGTCAATATATATGTTCTTTATCAATATTTTTCAATGACATCACATGGTTCTTTTTAAATTGTTCACCTGTAACCCTGGTCCATGAGGTTTCTTGTTGTTGTGACACAAATCCTGATGGGTAATACATTTGTAGCTCTGACCCATGTACTTTCTTGTTGTTATAACACAGTTCTTGATGGGTAATATATTTGTAGCTCTGACCCATGTACTTTTCACATTTTTTTTATTTGTAATGCTGAACCCTGTCATTTCTAACTACACAGTCTTGCTAGGTTGTTTTTATTTGTAATGCTAAACCATGTCATTTCTATATTTGTAATGCTAAACCCTGTCATTTCTAACTACACAGTCTTGCTAGGTTGTTTTTATTTGTAATGCTGAACCCTGTCATTTCTTACTACACAGTCCTGCTAGGTTGTTTTTATTTGTAATGCTGAACCCTGTCATTTCTTACTACACAGTCCTGCTAGGTTGTTTTTATTTGTAATGCTGAATCCTGTCATTTCTAACTACACAGTTTCCAGTTTGTATTTATTTGTAATGCTGAACCCTGTCATTTCTTACTACACAGTCATGCTAGGTTGTTTTTATTTGTAATGCTGAATCCTGTCATTTCTAACTACACAGTTTCCAGTTTGTATTTATTTGTAATGCTGAACCCTGTCATTTCTAACTACTCAGTCCTGCTAGGTTGTTTTTATTTGTAATGCTGAGCCCTGTCATTTCTAACTACACAGTTGCCAGTTTGTTTTTATTTGTAATGCTGAACCCTGTCATTTCTAACTACATAGTTGCCAGTTTGTTTTTATTTGGAATGCTGAACCCTGTCATTTCTAACTACACAGTTGCCAGTTTGTATTTATTTGTAATGCTGAACCCTGTCATTTCTAACTACACAGGTGCCAGTTTGTTTTTATTTGTAATGCTGATCCCTGTCATTTCTAACTACACAGTTTCCAGTTAGTATTTATTTGTAATGCTGAACCCTGTCACTTCTAACTACACAGTCCTGCTAGGTTGTTTTTATTTGTAATGCTGAACCCTGTCGTTTCTAACTACACAGTTGCCAGTTAGTATTTATTTGTAATGCTGAACCCTGTCTTTTCTAACTACACAGTCCTGCTATGTTGTTTTTATTTGTAATACTGAACCATGTCATTTCTAACTACACAGTTGCCCGTTAGTATTTATTTGTAATGCTGAACCCTGTCATTTCTAACTACACAGTCCTGCTAGGTTGTTTTTATTTGTAATACTGAACCCTGTCATTTCTAACTACACAGTTGACCGTTTGTTTTTATTTGTAATGCTGAACCCTGTCATTTCTAACTACATAGTTGCCAGTTTGTTTTTATTTGTAATGCTGAACCATGTCATTTCTAACTACACAGTCCTGCTAGAGTGTTCTTATTTGAAAAGCTGAACCCTGTCATTTCAAACTACACAGTTGACCGTTTGTTTTTATTTGTAATGCTGAACCCTGTCATTTCTAACTACACAGTCCTGCTAGCTTGTTTTTATTTGTAATACTGAACCCTGTCATTTCTAACTAAACAGTCCTGCTAGGTTGTTTTTATTTGTAATGCTGAACCATGTCATTTCTAACTACACAGTCCTGCTAGCTTGTTTTTATTTTTAATACTGAACCCTGTCATTTCTAACTACATAGTTGCCAGTTTGTTTTTATTTGTAATGCTAAACCATGTCATTTCTATATTTGTAATGCTAAACCATGTCATTTCTATATTTGTAATGCTAAACCATGTCATTTCTATATTTGTAATGCTGATCCCGTCATTTCTATATTTGTAATGCTGAACCCGTCCTTTCTATATTTGTAATGCTGAACCCGTCCTTTCTATATTTGTAATGCTGAACCTGTCATTTCTATATTTGTAATGCTACACCCTGTCATTTCTATATTTGTAATGCTGACCCCGTCATTTCTATATTTGTAATGCTACACCCTGTCATTTCTATATTTGTAATGATGAACCCGTCATTTCTATATTTGTAATGCTAAACCCTGTCATCTCTATATTTGTAATGCTGAACCCGTCATTTCTATATTTGTAATGCTAAACCATGTCATTTCTATATTTGTAATGCTGAACCCTGTCATTTCTAACTACACAGTTGCCAGTTTGTTTTTATTTGTAATACTGAACCCTGTCATTTCTAACTACACAGTTACCAGTTTGTTTTTATTTGTAATGCTAAACCATGTCATTTCTATATTTGTAATGCTAAACCCTGTCATTTCTATATTTGTAATGCTGAACCCGTCATTTCTATATTTGTAATGCTGAACCCTGTCATTTCTAACTACACAGTTGCCAGTTTGTTTTTATTTGTAATGCTGAACCCTGTCATTTCCAACTACACAGTCCTGCTAGGTTGTTTATTCCACGTGCATTCTCAACGTTTTTGATTGGTTTTTTTTTAATTTGTAATCCTGGTCCCTTTATTTTCTCGATGTCTTTATACAACTCTTAGTATGTTAAACATTTGTAACTCTTGTCCTTGTGATTTCTTATTGTCATGATAAAGTTCTATATGGTGTTTTTTTTATCTGGCTAATTAGCTTCCTTGTTTACTTTCAATGTGTCATTATGTTTGCTTTGTATTTCCCAGAAAACTGAGTGGGCTTATGATCGCGTTACTAGTTAGCGTAATGTGTATATTGGAGATGTTTAATGAAGGAGAAGTCCTGTTAAGTGTATTAACATATACAAATGGTGCCGTTTCCTCATTTATACAAGATCTGAACTAAACTATTATGAACTGGTTAGTTACCTTTACACGCTAAGACACAAAGCCAAATATTGTCCCAGCTGTACACTTCACAAAAAATAACAGCGACAAATGATATATTTTCATCTTTTCATTGTACAGATAAACAATCTGAATATATCGAAAAGATAATGTTAACACATTAGAGATAACAAATTCACCGGAATTCCTTTTCCAATCAAATATATTAACATTTCATTTCAAAATATTTTATTTAATCAATCAGATTTAATGGAAATTGGGCAACAGGCAAAGTCTATACAAGCCCTCTCCCAGGAGGTACATCTCAAACAATAGCGATATAATGAACTATGAATATTTACATAATGAACATGCTTTAGGAACATAAGAATTAGATCAGTGCCAATGATGATATGAAACACCATACATACACACATGCATGCATACGTACATGTAGAAACATACATACATACATGCATGTATACATGCACGCATACATACATACATACATACATACATACATACATACATACATACATACATACATACATACATACATACATACATACATACATACATACATACATACATACATACATACATACATACATACATACATACATACATACATACATACATACATACATACATACATACATACATACATACATACATACATACATACATACATACATACATACATACATACATACATACATACATACATACATACATACATACATACATACATACATACATACATACATACATACATACATACATACATACATACATACATACATACATACATACATACATACATACATACATACATACATACATACATACATACATACATACATACATACATACATACATGCGTGCATACATACATGCATACATACATGCATGCGTGCATACATACACATATACATGACATTCAAAATCTGTTGGTTGATTCTATATATCTCTGAACACAAACACGAATAGCAGAGTTAAGATATTCACTAAGGAAACTACTTCCTTTAGTCAATATATTAATACTAAACATTGATTTTTATAAATGTTTAGGTCCAAGTTTAAGTGTTAATTTAAGTTTGTGTCAAGCTGTAAATGAGAAACAGATATTAACATATTTTGTCCTTGAGTCATATATCTAGGGCAATGCAGAAAGAAGTGACTCACATCTTCATTAATGTAACCACATATACAGGAGGGATTATCATTATGATGGTCTCTAAAGAGATCAGAGTTCAACTGACTTGCACGATTTCGAAGTTGTTAAAAGATCTAGTCCCTTCATATTTAAAAATCTTAGTGCATATATCTTCTTTATTTTTGGGTATGGCATGATGAACAAGTTGTTTTTTTGAGTTCACTAATACATCTTAAAATATAATAGTTACATTCATGTCTATTCCACCAAGATATTATGCTAGGAAAGAAACTGTCGAAATATGCATTAGATCTACAAATTGGTGGTTCAAATATACGTTGATGTCGGACATGATGGGTCATAGCTTCATGGCTGACTATATAAGGTTCAACAATTTCAAAAAGATAATTAGGACTAACATGGTTAATTATTTCAAAAAACAATATATGCTGCTGATTCTTTCTACGTTTCTTAAGAGTATCCCATCCAATTTCATTATAGATGATTTCATGACTAGCACCTCTTCGGAGACCAGTAACTACACTTGTAGTCTAGCAGCATCTAGCTGGATAGATTCAAGAAGATTCAGTTTGATTACAATTATTCCACAACACTAGCATACTCAAGATTTGGACGAATATATGACTTGAACTTATAAGAATTGAACCATATATTGCTGATAGCTGGTTAACTGTAGAAACTTTGGGGCGGAATCCAGATTGGTTCTTAGAAATTATATGATTTATTGAAAGAAAGTTAAACAAATATTTGAACATAAATCTTTCCAGGATTTTTCTAAACAGAGGAGTGATAGAAATAGGTCTGTAGTTTGATGGGTCACTTCTCTCACCTTTGCCCTTATATACAGCTGTGACATTGGCATTTCCCAGGCTTTAGGTAATTGACCGGATTCCACTGATTTATTTAAAAGAATATGTAATGGCTTTACAAGAGATTCAGATACACCTTTGATAAACCTAGGGTGAATTGCATCAGGACTGCAGGCTTTTTTGGATTATTGAGATGAAGTTGGTCATAAACATCTTGCTCAGTAGTATTGATATTAGATAGTTGATGAGGGAAAGGTGGAGGATTTGGAGGGATGTCTTCAATAGTTTTATCTGATGTAGAAATAGATGTGAAAAAATAGTTAAATGATTTTGCCTTAAATATATTAATATGGATTAATCTAGAAGATATGAATCTAGTACCAAAACATTTTTTACATTAAGTCGACCATTTTTTTCCCCACTTGATAATAAAACCCAGTATATGTACTAAATATAATGTGTTCAGGGTTGATCTTCACAATTAAGCTTAGCGGTCACAACACCAACTTACATTATATATCCTGGTCATGTGACACACAACGGATATTTTAATAGCCATACTGATAAGAAATGATAAAAATATGAATAACACACATCAATCAATTACAGTTTGTATTTAAAATATTAAAAACTATATAACTAAAAACTGACAGGTCAACTTGAGTGTGTGTTTCCTTTGTCTCTCATTTTTCCATTCATGTTCTTGAAACATGCTTCGTATATCTAGTGAATATCTTTTATTCCCCCCCCCCCCCCCCATCTCGAGGTTGGCTGTAACGTTGGAGCCAGAATTTATTTTGCTACGGTTAAAACGACTTACTAGTTCAGAAATAAAAATAAATTTTCTGCCAAAAACTGTAAGTGTTTAACTTTGTGAAGTGTTTTAGGCACTAATTCCCTTTTGCTATATTTCTATATATATATTTTCATTCTTTAACTTTTCGTGCCACTGATAAGTAAACCAAATGGCTGTATGGGGCTGTCAAAGTGTTTTCTTGAATTGGCGTTCTGCATGTACACTTACACGTATATATGTGTTTCCTTTCTCGTTTTTAAGCGATTATCTTGATAGCGGCATGATACAATTAAAAAAATGCTTGACCTGACTAAATTTATTAGTGAACAACCTACTGAAAAAGGATCAACAGAAAGACGTCGGAAACACATAGAGAAAGACACAATGAGTTTGATCAATATTCAATGCTAGCAAATATTGTACATCATCAATAAGCATTTTTTTCTGTATTAATGCATATGACTTACAAAGTTTGGATAATATAAACAGTATATAACGGAACGTTTTAACTTGGAATTTCATATGTAAATTAACACATCCTTCTTGGTTTAATTCCTTTATATTATATTACTTCTTTAACAATAAACATGAATTGCTGCAGCTTTTTCCTGATAACTGGTATAAGGTATTACAGTATTACATAGTGATATGTTTATACAATACAGATGTAAACAGGTTAAATCTGAACCAAATATCTTATGTACCAAGTGTTTTACTTGTTATCTAAAAAGCTCAATACTTTATTCCGAAATATTTCATAGCTTAAGAAAATCTTGAATTCTCCTATAACCAAACATTTAACGAGTGGAAACATTACTCAACATCTCTAAATACCAAACGCTTAACATGCAATATAAGTAATCAAATACTCTACGCGCAGTTTAAAATTAATCGATGCCTGCACTTGTCAAGTATTCGAGGTTTCCGCTCTCAACAGTGCTTATTGGAGAGAGCAATACCGTTATTACTAAATGAACTCACGCGATTGAATTTTTCGAAGAAACATTATTTATACACGTGAACTTCATTAGGGAAAAAATAGCGCGTAATTTACCTGCGTTATTAGGTACTGTTTATTCATTAAGACCAAATCACATTTGATTCATTGATTTTTTTCGTGTTCACTGATTATCGAAGGACATTGATCTAATAGCGTGTAACGAATTACGCACGTGACTTCGATTCGACTCAACGAACTCCAGCATTGGACAGAGTTCACAGATTTCCCTCTAGTCCATAAGCATTACAAAGTTGCTTCGCCAAAGTCCAAAGACAGCAAATGGTTACTTTTTATGTATATGAATCGCATGGTTATTTCCTCATTTTCGATGGTCAGAAAATAGCTACCTTTTCAAAGCCCAATAGTCAGTAACTGGTTCCTTCTCATTTATCTGTAAATATGTCAACAGTGACTTCCACATTGTCCATAGACAGCAAATGGTTATTTTGTCCATAGACAGCAAATGGTTATTTTGTCCATAGACAGCAAATGGTTATTTTGTCCATAGACAGCAAATGGTTATTTTGTCCATAAACAGCAAATGGTTACTTTGTCCAAAGCCTATATATATGAATAGTATGTCTCCTTCAGTCTTTAGAAATCAAAAAGTTTATTATCAATAATCCAGAGACCACACCCGTTCGCAATTAACCGGCCGAATTTCTTGAAACTTTCATATAATGGTTATGCAACTGTAGAGTTGATTTTATGAAAAAGGAAGCATTCCGATAGATAAGGATTTTATGTTAAAATTAAAACAAATACAAAAATTTGAGTTTTCGTCAATTTTTATGTTTCTAATTGTTTTGGTGTGTAGCATTGATCAGAACTATAACAACAATATAAAATGGAAAAAAAAGAAATATTGCTAGTTCACCCTAAAAGATTTTATTTTTCTCAAATTATCTAATACTAGTTTCGTTAAGTGCTCTTTTTTAAAAAACTGTAATTGATAAATGTGATTATCTACACGCTAAAAGCAAACAGGACATATATTTTCATACCAAAAGAGTAAAATATGAAAAAAAAACCGCTATGGCTTTTTATTTCATTCATTTCACATTTTACAATAATTTTAACCCGAATAACAATTGTCTTCCTTAGAAAACGGAACTTTTTGCAGAGGGATAAAATTTTCACTATTACAGTTTTCTCCCTCCATATATGTAAAAAATGACGGATTCGAATTATAATTATATATCAAAAATGTTCTATCGACTTAGTTGTACATATAAGCTGTACGTACACATAGGAAACCGTTCTGCAGCCCGCTCACATGAGCCAAACATGCATTTTTTGGGGGATCTTGATTTATTTTCACAGTGAAAGTGCATTGCATTTGTAAGAATTATTTACTCGACAGAGCGTAACAGTAAAAATTGTAAAGATCTCGAGATATAAACGCGATATTTACATATGAGGCCGGTACACAAAACTCATTTGTCCGAAAAATCATCTGGTCTCATGTCAGTGTAAGTCAATATTTGAGTGTCCATCAATAGAATAGTACAATAAAGGTAGCAATGTAATCAATATTTCCCAAACTTTATATCTTCTTCTTCCATTTTCTGCGGCAGATCTCATAGATATGAGTGCAATTGCCGCAATTAGCGTGTTTGAACACCTAAATGGCCTGTACATACGTTTTTGAACACCTTAATGGCCTGTGCATACGTTTAAGACAGCAGTCGTCGTTGTGAATATGTGTAAATGCTACAAAAAGATGAAATAAATTTGCAGGTCTGTTGTGATACCTTTGTGATACATTTATTTGTAAAGTCAATTTAAATACCAACTTCCGGTCACTCTCTAATGTCTCCAGTTAGAATTCAATTTGAATATTTTTTCCGTCATCAAAATTCTAAAACCACGTGAACAAGTATGAAACTGTAATGAAACACTAAACACTTAGGCTGACGACACACTGATGTAAACTATTACCTATAATTACATGTCATCAAAACGACTCCATGGTCCCTAACTGGTAAGTACTTTACAGTCCGTGTGTATACCTGTCGCCAAAACAATACCATGGCCACATTCCAATTCTGATTCGGTTTATCTACTAGAGTAAATTATGATATGTACAGGTGTCGATGTAAATAGAACCGTAACGCTTACAATATCGCTCATTTTAGATTTTTTATAACCACCTTGTAAGCTTCTAATGACTTTCACATCTAAATTTACTAAACCAAAGCTCTTGATTTGGCATTGAGTGTTTTACGGAATATGACATTAATCTGCTTTTTGTGTGCTGCTCGGGTGGAATATGGCATTAATCTGCTTTTTGTGTGTTGTTCGGGTGGAATATGGCATTAATCTGCTTTTTGTGTGCTGCTCGGGTGGAATATGGCATTAATCTGCTTTATGTGTGCTGCTCGGGTGGAATATGGCATTAATCTGCTTTATGGGTGCTGCTCGGGCGGAATACGGCATTAATCTGCTTTATGTGTGCTGCTCGGGTGGAATATGGCATTAATCTGCTTTATGTGTGCTGCTCGGGTGGAATATGGCATTAATCTACTTTATGTGTGCTACTCGGGTGAATTACTTTGAGTATATTCATAACAACGTACCGGAAGTGACTTATTTCAAGCATACGTGGTTTTGTAATGTGTCCTGTAAAATGTATGAATGCGTTTCTATTTTTCTTTCATTTTCGTCAATGCAAGAATCCGACTCACTTATCAAGCCAATATGCCCCTTCTGTTCAGGAGGGGTTAAAGTGGAACTGCTGTTTACCTTTGTACAGAGCCTGTTACGTTTAATGTCAAACGGAGGACGAATATAATAGTATGGATTAATACAACAGCAGACATTTTTGCTGCCAACATGGTGTCATTTCCTGTTTATTGCCGACAATATTACGACCGTTTCGGACGAGGAACTAGTATTGACGTTAGTTGATAGCATTGAACCCATTCTACCACAGCTGTTGAGTATACGTAGGCCGCAGATTACTTGGAAATAAAATACTATACCGCATGTTTAATATATCATCAGATGAAATAAGTTGTTTTTAAATCCACACTAAATTAATATGTTCACATAAAACCACATATTTCACAAACGTCCAGCTCCGTTTTTTGTTAAGCGCCATCTGCTGAGACCATTTGTCAGATATTCTGATCTTTAATATAATTTTAATGCATACTGACGCAGGTTACTTCTTTTCATCTGTATTTTCACTCAATAGTTGGTATTGAAAACGTGACAAAGGCTCGGATAAGCTTGACGTAAAATGAGTGGCTGACCCAGCTACACTCCACATATTGACGACCCAATGTCACATTCTGTCGTAATTCTTACTATCATTGTTCGAGAAATAGGCATATCGTTCGATCTGGACTAACGAATAGTTTAAAATATCCTGCTTGTCGACTTTGAAGGGTTTTTTTGCAGAAAAACTTTTGTGATTAATGCGAATTAAATACAGATCTACCATATTTCATCCAACTAGTCACAAACTAATGCTGCTATCGAGATAAAAATAGTGTTTTCTATCTTTAAAAGGGCACCGAAATGAATTTTCTTTAAGTCATATTTTTAGTTTATGGTATAGTTATATTGCTATACTTTTAATTTAATTTTCTTAATGTAACACAAGTTATCATATATATAAGATATACATTCTGTTATGAGATATCCGTCATTGCGGAAAACAAATATTATGCTGTTTAAATTAGTCTTACGACTTGTTTTTTCCCCCGTGAAGACATATATCAATATTTTGTATTGTTATATGTTATATATATAGAATAGCATGTTGTGGATTGTGAGAGTATAGTGTGACCGGGCGGAATGCGGTGCTGGTGCATGGTATGTCAGTGAGAACGCGCTATTACAAGGAGGCAAGTACACCAACATACGCTGTTTCCGGCACACATACATCCATGCACGCTTGCACAACACACATACAAGTACGTCTTTAAATGACCTCAGCTGTTAATATGACGTTAAACAATATAAAACCAAACCAAACCACACCATATGGATTGTTATAGTGAACATTATATAATGTTCATCGTAATCTTAAAAAACAATTATAAATTATATGACTCTATCCCACATATAGGTACACCCTGTGACCCCCTGTTTAGGAACATTGTTTTCTTAATCCTGACTAAGGAGTACATCAAAATTAATGTTTTTTGTTCAAAACGTTCAATACCATATCGGCTGACCTTCTGAAACGCGACGTCATTTCGAAAGATCAGTAACGTCATTTCATTGACATTTTAGTCAGCAGTAGACTACCCACCGCCACATTACCGTCGCAACCTGATATCACTTCACGGATTAAAACAATTATGAAACAAAGTTGCTGTGAAGCTTTCTTTAAATCCCTTTAATTTTAAGTATACATCCAATATACTTTACTTTTTTTAATTTCTTTCTAAAATGTTCTTGTATAATGTGTACGATATCTAGTCAATCTATTTAATTTATTGAAGCATTCACAATTTCATTGTCGATTTTGCCGAATTCCCTGATTAATTGTAATGAGATTTAATAGGATATTAGTGGACGCCAGCATTGCTGCTTCTATATCCACGTCAATATAGTTTAAAATACATTACGGTAAACATCAAATAAATCTATAGCTCAAGATCTTTCCAGAATTCGTTCAAGTTTTTCTTTAAGTCAAACACTTGACGAGATGTAATAACATCTTGTGGGAGACTAATCCAGATATCAATTATTCTGTGAGTAAAGTAACGTTTTATTATATTGTAATGACAATGTTGTGTGAGTATTTCTTTTTGAGTATTTATTAGCTTGTGATAAAGAATCTGTCATAATATGAGTATAGGTGATGAGAATATCTGCTCTCTTGTTGATGGGAATAGTCTGCCCTCTTGTTGATGTGAATATCTGCCCTCTTGTTGATGTGAATATCTGCCAACTTGTTGATGGGAATATCTGCCCTCTTATTGATGGGAGTATATGCCCTCTTGTCGATGGGAATATCTGCTCTCTTGTTGATGGAAATATCTGCCCTCTTGTTGATGGGAATATCTGCTCTCCTGTTGATGGGAATATCTGCCCTCTTGTTGATGGGAATATCTGCCCTCTTGTTGTTGGGAATAGTCTGCCCTCTTGTTGACGGGAATAGTCTGCCCTCTTGTTGATGTGAATAATCTGCCCTCTTGTTGATGGGAATATCTGCCCTCTTGTTGATGGGAATATCTGCCCTCTTGTTTATGGGAATAGTCTGCCCTCTTGTTGATGGGAATTTCTGCCCTCTTGTTGATGGGAATAGTCTGCTCTCTTGTTGATGGAAATATCTGCCCTCTTGTTGATGGGAATATCTGCTCTCCTGTTGATGGGAATATCTGCCCTCTTGTTGATGGGAATATCTGCCCTCTTGTTGATGGGAATAGTCTGCCCTCTTGTTGACGGGAATAGTCTGCCCTCTTGTTGATGGGAATATCTGCCCTCTTTTTGATGGGATTAGTCTGCCCTCTTGTTGATGGGAATATCTGCTCTCTTATTGATGGGGATATCTGCCCTCTTGTTGATGGGAATATCTGCCCTATTGTTGATGGAAATAGTCTGCTCTCTTGTTGATGGGAATAGTCTGCCCTCTTGTTGATGGGAATAGTCTGCCCTCTTGTTGATGGGAATATCTACCCTCTTGTTGATGGGAATAGGCTGCCCTCTTGTTGATTGGAATAGTCTGCCCTCTTGTTGATGGGGATATCTGCCCTATTGTTGATGAGAATAGTCTGCTCTCTTGTTGATGGGAATAGTCTGCCCTCTTGTTGATGGGAATAGTATGCCCTCTTGTTGATGGGAATAGTCTGCCCTCTTGTTGATGTGAATAATCTGCCCTCTTGTTGATGGGAATATCTGCCCTCTTGTTGATGGGAATAGTCTGCTCTCTTGTTGATGGGGATATCTGCCCTCTTGTTGATGGGAATATCTGCCCTCTTGTTGATGGGAATAGTCTGCTCTCTTGTTGACGGGAATAGTCTGCCCTCTTGTTGATGGGAATATTTGCCCTCTTGTTGATGGGAATAGTCTGCTCTCTTGTTGATGGGGATATCTGCCCTCTTGTTGATGGGAATATCTGCCCTCTTGTTGATGGGAATAGTCTGCTCTCTTGTTGATGGGAATAGTCTGCCCTCTTGTTGATGGGAATAGTCTGCCCTCTTGTTGATGGGAATAGTCTGCCCTCTTGTTGATGGGAATATCTGCCCTCTTGTTGATGGGAATAGTCTGCTCTCTTGTTGATGGGAATAGTCTGCCCTCTTGTTGATGGGAATAGTCTGCCCTCTTGTTGATGGGAATAGTCTGCCCTCTTGTTGATGGGAATATCTGCCCTCTTGTTGATGGGAATAGTCTGCTCTCTTGTTGATGGGAATAGTCTGCCCTCTTGTTGATGGGAATAGTCTGCCCTCTTGTTGATGGGAATAGTCTGCCCTCTTGTTGATGGGAATAATCTGCCCTCTTGTTGATGGGAATATCTGCCCTCTTGTTGATGGGAATAGTCTGCTCTCTTGTTGATGGGAATAGTCTGCCCTCTTGTTGATGGGAATAGTCTGCCCTCTTGTTGATGGGAATAGTCTGCCCTCTTGTTGATGGGAATATTCTGCCCTCTTGTGTAGAATTGGGGCACAGAACCACGGCATAGCCTTGATAAACCCTTAATCTATCGCGTCTACAACACTGCACGAATATAACAGAGACGACAGTTTTCAAGAACTGGATAAATATCTTGTTTTTAATAATAATACAAATTAATGATCCAGCTTAAGATTTTGATCATTAACTTACTTCATTTAAATCTAAGTATTGCTTTCGACTACTTCATAGCTTCTCAATGATTTTTAATTGTCTATGAAATATTTTTGTTATCGAAATATTAACGGGATATTGCATCCTAAGTTGCAATAAGGTAGCAGAGTACAGTAGAAATGGCCTGATCCTTAAAAGTAAAGGGCATGTCTCGGATAAACATGGATAGTGGATTCCTCCTGCACAACACACCTACATATATATATATATTTATAAACTACATTATGAATATTTTTTTTCCAAAAAGTGTTTCCCCAGATTTGGGACTTGTGAAAACCATGGTTGCCACATCAAAAAAACAACAAAAAAAACATGATTTTTAACCAAAAATTTGATCCACGCAAGTAGTTATTTTTTCTTAAAACCTGTCTTGAATTAAATATTACCTACTCGGTAACAGAAATACTCACGTTTTAGCATATGGTCGTTCAACTGGGTTTTTCACAATATTTACACATGTGCTGAGTACAAAAATAGACTCCATGAAAAGCTAACTTTTGTTGTGTAGACACAGATTTGTAAATCGCCAAAAAGGAAGTCTCAAACCAAATTCGATTTTTTTTTTTTTTTTTAAATATGAAGCCCACATAGTCCACTTCATCATGTATATGCCAATTTTAGTGCTGATTTGTTTTTAAATATTGATACATTTAATATTACAGGGGTTATTCATTGTACAAAAATATCACCATGGCCACCTTGCGCTACTGTACACTGCTACCTAAGATGAACATAGTAATTTGTACTTATTTGGAATCCTTTAACTTCAGGATAATATTCGGACGGGGAATGGAGGTATCAGTCATAAATATCGATGGCGACCATTTGTTTTTGTTTCATTTTCCCTTTTTATCAATTTCAATTTATTATCACTATGATACTTTATGTAGTTTCGTACTAATACATATATATTGTTCAGCAAACCATGAAGAACAAAAGTGATCCCGCTGAACAGCGAAGATTTCACAAGGGTAAATAAGAGAATGTTATAAGTATTGGACATTTTTCTAATTTTGCATGACTATCATCAGTGAATAAAATTCAAAAGATTATTGTCCGAATAAAAAATCACATTTTTTGTGTGTGTGTTGTAACCAAAAGCTGTAATATTGTAACTGTTTTTTGTACATAGATTTAAGAACGCTTTAGCTGTAATTGTTGGTAATATATATATATTTTAATTTAATAAAACTGAAGAGTCATAAATCGACGAGATGACCATTTGTTGCGGCAAAGTATTTGGGAGAGGGCCTAGAAAGCTGTTAGAACTTGTGTACAATTCCTTTGACAGTTTAATGTCAATAATATAGTATATATATTGAATGAAATATTTGGCTTTCTGCATCGTGAAATTAAGGATGTACACCTCTGAGAAGTCAAAAAATTCCTGTATTAAACTTTTTTTCTTATATGGATTTTTGGAAAAAGGAGTTAATGGCATAGTAGAAAATGCAAAAAAAACTATATGTCGGTGTTTTTGTTTTTGTGCTATGATCAGTCAAAGATACCAATTTAACACAACATGTGATTTTAGGTGATTTTTTGGGTTTTTACTATTCGCAGAACAAATTCATACAATTTCTTCCAAGTGTGTTATCAGATATGTATGAATGTTTGTAGAATTGATGAACATAATAATATCTTTTAAATTATGAAAGTAAAATTTCTTAAACTTATTCTTTTAACTCAGAAAGCCGATTTTAGTTACCCATTCCCCCTATTTTTTAATGAAAAATACTCATTTTTTAACATTTTTTGCAAATTAAACGTTTGATATCAAAAGTTCTGTTATTAAACTCTTTTTAATATTTAATGAATTAAAAGAAAATGTATTTCTCTTTCTAAAACATCCACAAAAATGGGGGGTCAGTGTGCTTCTTTTTTGTTCCATTATCATTTGTGTTATTTTTACCCTTTTCGGAGTCAAAAATCAAAAGTACTTCAGTTACACAAAAAATGTATAAAAAAATATTAATAATGTATAATTTTCTAGTTTGTTGCATATTATTCTTATCATATTAAACATTATAAAGTTGTACAGCAAAATTGAACCTGCTACAATTAAAAATGGCGACACAATGACAATTTAAGTGATCAATCTAGTGTCAGTTATTTTTGCCTTTTTTGAAGCGCAAGAAGTACTCATTAATACTCCTTTTCAAAATGGCCGCCGAATTTGTAATTATTTTAAATTCTTATAAAAAAGTTCTACAAACAACAGGCATCTAGTTTTTTGACATATTTTTCAGATACGTGTTTGCTAATAAACTTGATCATAATTTGTTAAATATTACAAAAATCCGTTGCACCAGATCAAAACGAGACTTGAACGTGATTGAAACCTCAGAAGAGTACATCCTTAATTCTTTAAAATGGGTGTAAGATCGTGTGCCAAATCCCTTTGACAGTTTTGTTGTCAATAAAATATGTTTGAATGAAATATTTGAGTTTCTGCATCGAGAAATTAATTGTTTAAAATAGGTGTAAGATCTTGTGCCAAATCCCTTTGACTGTTTGTTGTCAATAAAATATGTTTGAGTGAAATATTTGACTTTCTGCATCGAGAAATTAATTGTTTAAAATAGGTGGTTGCCTGCTTTGTACTGGGACTGTCAGTTCCCGAGGTTGTTTGTTACCTCGAAGCTGGAATTCGTTTTGGCATGGTTTATGAAAGTTTTTAAAGAAAATATTATCTATTTCAGCCAGACAATTTTTAACGTTATGAAGGACATTACTTATAGCCATCGTTTTTCTTTCGCTGTATTTCTACATACTTCAGACAATCAGAACCAGTCAGAACCAATCAGACAATAGTTTTCATTCTTTCGACATGTTGTCAAACTGAGTCCTTAAAGGATTCATTGGCCATAGTGTGGCGTGACAGGTTTACTTTGTTCGACTTTCTGCATCGACATAGTAAAATTGTGAACAGGTGCTTCCATATTGTTATTATTAACTGTAGCATTCACTTATTTACACGTGTGTTAAAGGTAAGACACAAGTAAATTCTATTTTCTATATCAATCAGACTCATCACGTGATCAGGTATGAAAGTCTCACAATCATTCGAGATAATATTTGAAGCATGGTGAAATGTTATAAAGATATTCAGTACATCTTTAATTTAGAAAAATCTCGGTTTTCACCATGGCGACAGATACTTAAATGTATGATATAAACTACCTACACTTCGATAGCACACACCTCACTACATCCCTGTTATGCCCGTTATTAAGATGTAAGACATAAGACAAGCATTAACTACATTATGTTGTTCTTAAGTGTCTTAGCATATTAGAGAATGGTAGGTAAGGACAAATAAAAAGTTGCTAAAAAGCGCCAATTTAACAATCAAATAATTACAAATTATCACTAAATGTTTGAAAAGCGATATTTACGAATTATCACTTAATTTTGTGAAAAGTGATATCTACAAAATATCACTCAATTATCACAAATCACATAATCACAAAAGTGATATTTACAAAATATCGCTTAAAGGTGTGAAAAGCGATATTTACAAATTATCACTTAATGTTGTAAAAGGCGATATTTACAAATTATCACTTAATGTTGCGAACATTTTGTGAAAAGTGATATTTACAAATTATCACTTAATGTTGTGGAAAAGTGATATTTACAAATTATCACTTAATGTTGTGAAAAAGTGATATTTACAAATTATCACTTACTTCAAGTAAAAGCTAAATTGCACTGCGCTGAACTGTCACTGAAAAGTACCTAATCAGCAATTGAAAAAAATGGCAAATTTTTAAAACGATTGATTTTGACAAGTTCTTGAAAAAGCAAAATTTTACTTAAATGTCGGTTTTATTTCAGAAAATTCTTATTTCTAAGCCGTTTTATTTTATCAACTTCGTAGTGAATAGATATGGTATGAATGTTGTACAACGAAACTAAAACAGCTCGTTATGCTTTACCTTTCCGTATTATGGAACTGTACCGCAAATACACTAATTCTGATATTGTAAGATACATTTTTTACTGACGAAGATATGTTTGTTCAACCGGTAAACTGAAGAAAGTTAAAACACATTTGAAACATGAAAAAATAACGATTTTTATATTACTTAGAAAATTTCAGGCCAGACCATTACGAGCTCTATGTGCATGCAAAGTGTTACGTGATTTAAAAAAAAGTAATGGGGTGGTTGGGTGGCGAAGTGGGTAACGCATTCGCCAGTCAACAGGGCAGCAGGGGTTCAATTTCCCGGTCGGACGTGAAAAGGTATGGGGTCACCTGCCTGACCACAAAGGTTTCACCCTACATTAAGACCCCCCGCGAGCTACATATTCGGGTTAACTAGAGTGGCTAACATATGTTGTAATAACTTGTTTCAAAATTGTTTTTTTTTTTTTTTTTTTTTTTTTAAAAAATTTTGGATTGGNATGGATTGGCATTGACGAAAACATTAACGACCGGAAAATATTGAATATGCAGTTTTATACTGATGTTAATGCAGATGGCAGACAAACAGACTGGATTTGGTACATACCGTCCTGTCCGGCGACACAGTTCCGGCGGATCTTGACGCCTACATATAAGTACCCCACGGTAAGAAGCAGTCCGTAGAGGATAAACAGGGTCTGACATAAAAGAAGCATCACCTTGGCAACCGGCTGATAGAACACCACGATATCCGACGACCCCACCAACAGGAAGTGGAAACCTGTCACCGACAGGATTGCTGGGAGTTTTTGAAAACGAGGAGGTCCTATAGACATTCGAGTTGTATCCAGCAGTACAAGAAGGATGAGACTGAAAGCAGAAGTGATGGCCGGGTGTGCAAAAGACCATATAAGTCGCGAGGCGATCCAGGGTATATTTCCTGTTGTAGAGTAAGGATCCGACAGTAGTGATAATGCCCGTAAAAAGGTAAAAAATAGCGTCATGCAAAGAAGGGATAATGTGAGTTTTCCACGAAATACTCCCTTTGATTCGTAGAAGATTATTATGAGAAATACGATTGTAGTTGTTGAGAGAAACAAGAATAACAGCCCAAAAACAAACACGTGACTTGGCCATGCTGGTCCCCACACGGCATATGCAGAGCTCCAGTCTGGGCCTGGTTCTGGCCAACTTTCCGGTTCCGCAAAAGGCTCAGAACCACTCATTGGTTCCGAGGATGTGAACGATTCATTTCCTGGTTCACTTATACCGACTTCCGGTTGTGGAACAACAGCAACTTCTGGATGTGTCTCCGGTTCAAGAGACGGGGTTACTTCTCCTCCTTCGCCATCTGTGCCCGTTTCAGGTTCAGGTTCTATCTTTGGAGACTCATCTGTCACGCCCGACGATTCAGGCTCGCTCGTTGTTTTGGCGGAGTTTTCAATATCGATCCCTGGTACTATGTGCGGCAAACTGCCTGTAACTGTTTCTGGTGTCCCACCTTCATCATTGTTTTCTGAGTTTTCATCTGGTTCAGGATCCGGTGTAACAGGTTGAGATGTTACTGGTTTCGGTTCTGATGTAACAATTTCTGGTTCTGAAGTGACAGATTCTGGTTCTGATGAAACAATTTCTGGTTCTGAAGCGACAGGTTCCGGTTCTGAGGTTACTGGTTCCGATTCTGGATATGATGTAACAATTCCTGGTTCTGACGAGACAGATTCCGGTTCTGATGTAACACTTTCTGGTTCTGACGAGACAGGTTCTGGTTCTGATGTAACACTTTCTGGTTCTGACGAGACAGATTCCGGTTCCGATGTAACACTTTCTGGTTCTGACGAGACAGATTCCGGTTCTGATGTTACACTTTCTGGTTCTGACGAGACAGGTTCTGGTTCTGATGCTACTTGTTCTGATGTACCGCTTTCGGGTTCTATAGTGACAGGTTCCGGTTCTGAAGTCACTGGTTCTGATTCTGGTTCTGATGTTAAATTTTCCGGTTCTGATGTGACAGATTCTGATTCTGATGTGGCAGCTTCCGGTTCTGATGAAACGGGTTCTGATTCTGATGTTTCAGATTTAGGTTCTGATGAAGCAGTTTCCGGCTCTGAAGTTACAGATTCCGGTTCTACTGTTACATATTCTATCTCTGCTGTAGCAGTTTTCGGTTCTGAAGTAACAGGTTCAGGTTCTGATGTAACATATTCCGGTTCCGGTTCTGATGTAACAGTTTCTGGCTCTGAACTTACATGTTCTGGTTCAGAGGTGATATTGTCAGGTTCTGATGATACGGGTTCTGGTTCCGATGAAGCAGTTTCTGGCTCTGACGTAACAGGTAATGGGTCTATGATTTTTTCTGGTTCACTGCTTTCTTTTGCATCCTGTTCATTATTGCCAGAGTTTTCGCTGGCTTGTGAATTTGTTACTAATTGTTCTGGATCAGATGTCGCTGATGTTGGTTCTGATTCCGGCTCCGTTTGTGAAGTCACTGCTTCTGATGCGGCTAGTTCTGATGTTGAGGTAACATATCCCGAAGTTGACATAATAACTGCAGCGTTTTGAAAACTTGTCGACTCTGTCGTTTCGGGTTCCGTATTTGGGGTATCATTTTTTGGTGTTGTGGTAGATAACGTTGGATTTTCGAATGTTTCCGTTTCTGGTGTAGCAGCCGTTTCCGGTTCACTGGACGGTTCCTCTGACGATTCGGGGACTGTGTCTGCTTCTGCTGATACGCTCGCTGGACCTATAGTAGTGACCTGTTGCTGAGCGTTCGACACGTCTGAGCCCGTGGTCGTCAGCGTGTCTGCTTCAGCGACTACAGTCATTTGAATAATCAAACACAATGTGTAAAGGGCAGTGCCTTTCATAAATGCAGTTTTGACATTGATTTCCTCATGATAAATAGCCTGGACGACTGTTACTCAACGTTGAAGTAGCGGAGTGAGAACGATCAACATTGATGTGTTAAACACTTTTTCATGTTTGTTGATCCCTTTGCTTGCGGGATGTTGCACCCCGACTTGTCAGCTGCTAATCTTACATTTCTAACAAGTATCTATCTCCTACTGGGAGGTATATATACCTGATTTGTACAGGTAAGCTTCCACTGGTCACCATTGATCGACCTGGGTCTGATCAGCCAACATCACTACGGACCGCCCTCGTGTCTTTATGGTCTGATCAATCAGCGTTCAGAGGAGCTAGAGGAGATAATTGCAGTTTAAGGGTTCATCTTTAAATTAAGTAGATGAGGGGACACATCTGAGCTAATAGGATATTGTGTGAACGACAGGCACCGTGAATCTAAACATATACTCGTCATACACGCTCTTATGAATAAATAAATATCACTTTTCTTTAAACGTGAATCAAACGATCTGTCAACCTATTGCTCTCGTTTGAATAAATGGTAAATTTGTGATAATGAAATACAGGTAAAAACGAAATAAAAACCGTTTACTCTGTCTAGCACGGATCACACTTACCTTTGATTAGGCGTATCATTGATTGGTAAGCAGGTGAAAATAGAAAGATCAATGGGTATATCTACCTGTCTCACCTGTATATGATTGAACCTATTTCCGGGACAGGTACTTATGGTTAATTACATGTTGATACAGATGAAACTGATGAGAGCGCATCAATCGTTTGGTGTGTATCTAGTGATGGATAAAGAGTTAGCATTATACATATGCGTTTGAATAGTGTTTAATCCCGAGATACAATACCCACATATATATATACACTGATACATACACTTGTACACATTAACGAATAAAACATCTAGGGAACTATATGCGTCTGTATTCAATTTCTTGCAATTCTCTTCTTAATTAAAAAAAAAAATCCCCTTTACCGGAATCTGCTTCTTTTTTCCAGCATTGTGTCGCGGACTGTGACATCCCTGGCATCTAAGATCTGAACGCGTCAACAATAACAACGTCCAGGTAAAATATCCCCAGTGGATTGAACGATTGATAAAGTACCATTTAAAGTTGTGATGAGATTCACATTCTGTCTGCTAATTGTTACTGTGTTGATGTCATATAGGTGCAATATAGTCACGTGGTCTTGATAATGTTGATTTCTAATTAGGCAATAAACGAGACGATCGATAGTGGTTGATATGATGATCAGGAGCAAAATTACATTGCAAGACATAATATGTCATCTGTGTGTGTGTTCAGATCAGTCTCTCAATGTAGAAAAGTCGAATACTACGAAACAAATTGAAACATGAAATAAAAAAGAAACTATTATTAATATCGAAATTAACATATATGATTTAGGGATACTGATTATCCGGTTACAGGTAATGAAAATATCGTGATAAAACTAATACTGTTAAACACGTATTGCTTAATTAATGTACTAGCTTTAAAACATTATGGGGACTTGGAGATAGAAATTGGAACTTTAGTGACAATGGCATAAAACACCTTATCAATCGTGTCACTTCTAATCGTTCATTTTTGTGCTTTTGGGTTTGTTTACCCTAGCTTTAAGACCCATTAGTGTGTCGTGTGACTGGAACTGATAAAGTATTGTTCCTAATAACATAACACTCACGAGGTTGCGTAATGTTATATCGGTCTAGCTTGCTTCCCCTCAATATAGATAAAGTGCCGCAAATGTCATTCAAAGTATAACTGCTGAAAGATTTTAAAGGTTTTTACCTCTATTTTCCCTATTGTGCCCGCCTCTCTTCGGCTCAGGTACATAAGGTCCTGACAGCGAACATGAGACCAATTTCAGCCTTCCGGCTATCTCCGAAAAGTTCTATTTTTGCATAAAAGGTATTTAGTGTTATGCTGTCCTGATGTGAGATGAAATAAAGGTAAGCATAATACGAGACAAAGCCGGGATATAGTGGAGAGGCAAATTCATCGATGGCCTCATTCTGACAAAACTATTAGTTATATTCGGAACCTTTCTTTATAATTTGATGTAAAAATGTGTAACAATAATGCTGCAAATGATAACAACAACATAGATACGAACACATAGTTGACAAGGAGGTCTCGGTGACATTGAGTTGACAAGGAGATATCGGTGACATTGAGTTGACGAGGAGGTCTCGATGACATTGAGTTGACAAGGAGGTCTCGGTGACATTGAGTTGACGAGGTGGTATCGGTGACATTGAGTTGACGAGGAGGTCTCGATGACATTGAGTTGACAAGGAGGTATCGGTGACATTGAGTTGACAATGAGGTATCGGTGACATTGAGTTGACAAGGAGGTCTCGGTGACATTGAGTTGACAATGAGGTCTCGGTGACATTGAGTTGACAAGGAGGTATCGGTGACATTGAGTTGACGAGGAGGTCTTGATGACATTGAGTTGACAAGGAGGTATCGGTGACATTGAGTTGACAAGGAGGTATCGGTGACATTGAGTTGACAAAGAGGCATCGGTGACATTGAGTTGACAAGGAGATATCGGTGACATTGAGTTGACAAGGAGGTCTTGGTGACATTGAGTTGACAATGAGGTATCGGTGACATTGAGTTGACGAGGAGGTCTCGGTGACATTGAGTTGACGAGGAGGTCCCGGTGACATTGAGTTGACAATGAGGTCTCGGTGACATTGAGTTGAAAATGAGGTATCGGTGACATTGGGTTGACGAGGAGGTCTCGGAGACATTGAGTTGACAAGAGACAATGAGGTATCGGTAACATTGAGTTGACGAGGAGGTCCCGGTGACCTTGAGTTGACAATGAGGGATCGGTGACATTGAGTTGCCAAGGAGGTCTTGGTGACATTGAGTTGACGATGAGGTATCGGTGACATTGGGTTGACAAGGAGGTATCGGTGACATTGAGTTGACGAGGAGGTCTCGATGACATTAAGTTGACAAGGAGGTATCGGTGACATTGAGTTGACAATGAGGTATCGGTAACATTGAGTTGACAAAGAGGTATCGATGACATTGAGTTGACAAGGAGATATCGTTGACATTGAGTTGACAAGGAGGTATCGGTGACATTGAGTTGACAATTAGGTATCGGTAACATTGAGTTGACAAAGAGGTATCGATGTCATTGAGTTGACAAGGAGATATCGTTGACATTGAGTTGACAAGGAGGTCTCGGTGACATTATGTTGACGAGGAGGTCTCGATGACTGACATTGAGCTGACAAGGAGGTATCGGTGACATTGAGTTGACGAGGAGGTCTCGATGACATTAAGTTGACAAGGATGTATCGGTGACATTGAGTTGACAATGAGGTATCGGTGACATTATGTTGACGAGGAGGTCTCGATGACTGACATTGAGCTGACAAGGAGGTATCGGTGACATTGAGTTGACAAGGATATATCGGTGACATTGAGTTGACAAGGAGATATCGGTAACATTGAGTTGACAAAGAGGGATCGGCGACATTGAGTTGACAAGGAGGTCTCGGTGACATTGAGTTGACGAGGAGGGATTGGTGACATTGAGTTGACAAGGAGGTATCGGTGACACTGAGTTGACAAGGATATATCGGTGACACTGAGTTGCCAAGGAGGTATCGGTGACATTGAGTTGACAAGGAGGTATCGGTGACACTGAGTTGACAAGGATATATCGGTGACACTGAGTTGCCAAGGAGGTATCGGTGACATTGAGTTGACAAGGATATATCGGTGACACTGAGTTGCCAAGGAGGTATCGGTGACATTGAGTTGACAAGGATATATCGGTGACACTGAGTTGACAAGGAGGTATCGGTGACATTGAGTTGACAAGGAGATATCGGTAACCTTGAGTTGACAAAGAGGTATCGGTGACATTGAGTAGTTGACAAGGAGGTCTCGGTGACATTGAGTTGACGAGGAGGGATTGGTGACATTGAGTTGACAAGGAGGTATCGGTGACATTGAGGTGACAAGGAGGTCTCGGTGACATTGAGTTGAAAATGAGGTATCGGTGACATTGAGTTGACAATGAGGCATCGGTGACATTGAGTTGACAAGGAGATATCGTTGACATTGAGTTGACAAGGAGGTATCGGTGACATTGAGATGATAAGGAGGTCTCGGTGACATTGAGTTGACAAGGATATATCGGTGACACTGAGTTGACAAGGAGGTAGGAGATATCGGTGACATTGAGTTGACAAGGAGGGATCGGTGACATTGAGTTGACAAGGAGGTCTCGGTGACATTGAGTTGACGAGGAGGTATTGGTGACATTGAGTTGACAAGGAGGTATCGGTGACATTATGTTGACGAGGAGGTCTCGATGACATTGAGTTGACAAGGAGGTCTCTGTGACATTGAGTTGACAATGATGTATCGGTAACATTGAGTTGACAATGACATTGAGCTGACAAGGAGGGATCGGTGACATTGAGTTGACACGAGGCATCGGTGACATTGAGTTGACGAGGCGGTCTTGGTGACATTGAGTTGACAAAGAGGTATCTGTGACATTGAGTTGACAATGAGATATCTGTACCATTGAGTTTACAATGAATCTGTACCATTGAGTTGACAATGAGGGTCTCGGTGACATTGAGTTGGCAAGGAGGTATCGGTCACATTGAGTTGACAAGGAGGTCTCTGTGACACTGAGTTGACAAGGAGGGATCGGTGACGTTGAGTTGACAATAAGGTATTGGTGACATTGAGTTGACAAGGAAGTCTCGGTGACATTGAGTTGAAAATGAGGTATCGGTGACATTGAGTTAACAAGGAGGTCTCGGTGACATTGAGTTTACAATGAGGTATTGGTGACATTGAGCTGACAAGGAGGGATCGGTGACATTGAGTTGACACGAGGCATCGGTGACATTGAGTTGACGAGGCGGTCTTGGTGACATTGAGTTGACAAAGAGGTATCTGTGACATTGAGTTGACAAGGAGGTCTTGGTGACATTGAGTTGACAAGGAGGACTTGGTGACATTGAGTTGACAAAGAGGTATCGGTCACATTGAGTTGACAAGGAGATGTGACATTGAGTTGGCAAGGAGGTCTCGATGACGTTGAGTTGACAATAAGGTATCGGTGACATTGAGTTGACGACAATGAGGCATCGGTGACATTGAGTTGGCAAGGAGGTCTCGGTGACATTGAGTTGACAAGGAGATATCGGTGACATTGAGGTGACAAGGAGGTATCGGTGACGTTGAGTTGACAAGGAGATATCTGTACCATTGAGTTGACAATGAGGTATCGGTGACATTGAGTTGACACTGAGGCATCGGTGACATTGAGTTGACAAGGAGGTCTCGGTGACATTGAGATGATAAGGAGGTCTCGGTGACATTGAGTTGACAATGAGGCATCGGTGACATTGAGTTGACAAGGAGGTCTCGGTGACATTGAGTTGACAAGGAGATATCTGTACCATTGAGTTGACAAGGAGGTATCGGTGACATTGAGTTGACAAGGAGATATCCGTGACATTGAATTGACAAGGAGGTATCGGTGACATTGAGTTGACAAGGATATATCGGTGACATTGAGTTGACAAGGAGGTATCGGTGACATTGAGGTGACAAGGAGGTATCGGTGACATTGAGTTGACAAGGATATATCGGTGACACTGAGTTGACAAGGAGGTCTCGGTGACATTGAGTTGACAATGAGGTCTCGGTGACATTGAGTTGACAAGGAGGTATCGGTGACATTGAGGTGACAAGGAGGTCTCGGTGACATTGAGTTGACAAGGAGATATCTGTACCATTGAGTTGACAAGGAGGTATCGGTGACATTGAGTTGACAATGAGGTATCGGTGACATTGAGTTGACAAGGAGATATCGGTGACATTGAGTTGACACGGAGATATCGGTGATATTGAGTTGGCAAGGAGGTCTCGGTGACGTTGAGTTGACAATAAGGTATCGGTGACATTGAGTTGACAAGGAAGTCTCGGTGACATTGAGTTGACAATGATGTATCGGTAACATTGAGTTGACAAAGAGGTATCGGTGACATTGAGTTGACAAGGTGATATCGGTGACATTGAGTTGACAAGGAGATATCTGTTCTATTTAGTTGACAAGGAGGTCTCGGTGACATTGAGTTTACAAGGTGATATCGGTGACATTGAGTTGGCAAGGAGGTCTCGGTGACATTGAGTTGACAAGGAGATATCTGTATTATTGAGTTGACAAGGAGGTCTCAGTGACATTGAGTTGACAAGGAGATATCGGTGACATTGAGTTGGCAAGGAGGTCTCGGTGACGTTGGGTTGACAAGGAGATATCTGTACCATTGAGTTGACAATGAGGTATCGGTGACATTGAGTTGACAAGGAGATATCGATGACATTGAGTTGGCAAGGAGGTCTCGGTAACATTGAGTTGACAAGGAGATATCTTTACCATTGAGTTGACAAGGAGGTCTCGTTGACATTGAGTTTACAAGGAGGTCTCGGTGACATTGAGTTGGCAAGGAGGTCTCGGTGACATTGAGTTGACAAGGAGATATCGATGACATTGAGTTTACAAGGAAGTATCGGTAACATTGAGTTGACAAGGAGGTCTTGGTGACATTGATCTTTATCGATTAAATGGTGTTTAGCTATATACTATTTTAGTCACCACAATAGCTATCGTCATATAAAGAGGATTGTGTAAACAAATGATAAAAGAAGAAAAAAACACATTGTAAGTGCATTGAGTGCGACAGAAATGTGATATCATTAAAGACCTTCTAGAGAGTAAACATAAAACCAACCCCCACTGTCTACGGGCCCCACCACAGTCGCCTTCTATCAGCATGCAATGGAAAATTTACAACAGAACCTTTATTTGTTAACGAATCTTATGGGAATTGCTTCGTCCTAAATGTGTCAACGACGGTCCTGATGTCGACTTGATAACTGGTACATACACAGCGTATTTGTTTTTATTCCCAATGCTCTGCTATGTGAACCTGATCCAGGAATGCGAAACGAGTGATCACGTGATTTTCTACCGTAATTACGTTGTCATTGTTTACACTGGATCGAGTCGCTACTTTAGCACAAGTGAAAATACGTCAATATTTTCGATGATACACAATACGGCTGTGATTACCATGCCAGACAGTAATTAGTTGTCTCAAGTAAATGAGAGTGGTGACTATGAAGTGACAGCACGTGAGCAAACTTGATTGGCGTCTATATACTAGTCAGAACAATAACAGTCAGATTTAAACGGTCCACCTTTGGTGACAGTGACATCCTTTTCTCCCACCCTTCACAGGTTTGTCTCCCGTTTTAGCCGGGAAAGATCAGCTTGTCACCCCCTAGGGGGAGATAGCCTCGTGCCGATTAGCACGTGTTCGATTGTGACGTCATTTAAATGCGTCATCGGTAATTGTGACGTCATCAAAAGTGAATGACGATATGCATACCCCACAAGTGTTTTTGTTTACAAACATGGCAGAGCCTCGGGTTAGACAACCAAAAACCACCACCCCTCGGGTTGGAGATTTCTCTGTCACACCCTCAAGGTAGGGGAAGATTCTATTAATCACTACCTCGCACGAAAAGTGACATAGTAAAGTATGCAAATAAAACGTATTGTATATATTGTATAGTACATTTATCCTAGCCCTCCCCC